>NC_081778.1:362500-442500 GCF_963082965.1 Carassius carassius | reverse complement strand
GATTCAGTCATGTTTCAGTGTCCATAACACTGGAGGCTTCATTTGAAATAGAATAGATTTTTAGGATAGAATAAGTTATTTATTTTTATTAGCATTGTATTAGTATTTATTTTTTAGAATTTTTATATATATATATATATATATATATATATATATATATATATATATATATATATATATATATATATATATATATATATATATATATATATATTCCAACTGTGAATAGTTATTCAGTGTTTGTTTAAAGACATTTTGCCAATATTATTCATTGTTAAAATTAAATGTAATATAATTAATTCACAAATCACAAATTTGTCATTTTAACATTTTCATGTCAGACGTAAATAAATGATCAGTGCTTAGCGCATCAGAGCAGAGATGTGACTTTACCATAATAAAAACACATCCCATTCACACGTTCAGCATATAGGGCCCTATTTTAGTGATCTAAATGCAAAGTGTACAGCGCATGGCGCAGGTGCACTCAGGGCATGTCCAAATCCACTTTTGCTATTTTAACGACGGAAAAACGGTTGGCGCACCCAGGCGCATGGTCTAAACGGGTTGCCCCTATTCTCTTAATGAGTAATGGGTGTTTTTTGGGCGTAATATATATATATATATATATAAAATTAGCCTACAAAAAAAAAATATTATGCATTGCAATCCTTTAATTTTTTTATATTTGGCTTGTTTGTGTGCTGCTGTGCGTCCCTGTGTTTAATAAGCAGCGTGTATGCTCTTTAAATAAAGAAAGAACATTGCGCCAGACTTTAGACCAGATTTGAGTTGGTCTATGGTGCAGTCTATTTTCATCTCCTTTAAGTAGCAATGCACCAGCAATGCCCCTGAACACACCTCTTTTTTAGACCAGCACGCCCATGGGTGCAAAAATTAGTGCAAATGCATTTGCTAATTAAACGACGTGGCACTGGACGGGAAAATGCGAACGGCGCCGGACTGAAACTAGCAAACACACTTGTGATGTGCCTTTCGCCGGGTGTATTATAGGGCCCTTAGTGATTCATTCTGTTCATCTATGGCCTTAATATTAAGCTAATAAAAACCAAATATCCTATTCAGAAAAGTGAATGTTTCAAACAAAAATCTAGTGAGCTCAGCTCTTAGGGCCTTAATTGTTTTTTTTGTTTGTTTTTTTTATCAGTCATGAAAGAGGTGCAGTGAATCCAGTGACATGTTAAAGCTGTAAATTGGGATGTCTTCCATGAGCGTCTAATTGCACGCCTGCTGTTGTGAGGGAATGAGAAGGTGACAGCAGATGAAAGCCAGGTGTGTTTTTAGGGGTCTGAATTTAAATGTGTCCCCTCCTCACACACACGCACACATACAGTGAGCGTGGCAATCAGGCGTCTCTCTCGTGGCTCTGCACTCACACATTCTCTCTGTCCCTGTCAATTGCTGTCAGAGTGTCAGGTAGTTACTGAGCCAGGAGTGCTATTCCTGATTATTTATTTAAAAACTCATCGATTCCTCAAACCATCAAGGTCCTTGTTTCACCAAACTGATTCAAGCATCACACTGCGTCATGTTTGTAATGCTAATACAAAGCATTTGAACTACAACCAGCATCTCCTCACTACCTGCTTACTGTGGTGATGAGATACATACTGTAGCAGATCGTCATCACTCAATGACTGGATGTCTAAGTGGTGCCCGCAGAATAACATGTGTTTCATAGACAATTGGACAAGTTTTTGGCTGACCTTTTGAAAAGAGATGGTCTTCATCCCTCCAATTTAATTGATGTTCAACAAATAAAAAACAGATGTAGTATGGATAAACAAATGATAAAGCTTGGCTTACTGAATATCAGGTCCCTTTCTACGAAAGCACTTTCTGTAATGATCACTGATCATAATATAGATGTACTCTGTTTGACAGAAACCTGGCTAAAACCTGATGATTACATTATTTTAAATGAGTCCACCCCCCAAGATTACTGTTATAAACATGAGCCACGTCTAAAAGGCAAAGGTGGAGGTGTTGCTTCAATTTATAACAACGTTTTCAGGATTTCTCAGAGGGCAGGCTACAAGTATAACTCGTTTGAAGTAATGGTACTTCATATAACATTATCCAAAGAAACAAATGTTAATGATAAATCCCCTGTTATGTTTGTACTGGCTACTGTATACAGGCCACCAGGGCACCATACAGACTTTATTAAAGAGTTTCTGATTTTATATCTGAGTTAGTTCTGGCTGCAGATAAAGTCTTAATTCTTGGTGATTTTAATTCCATGTTGATAATGAAAAAGATGCATTGGGATCAGAATTCATAGACATTTTGAACTCTATTGGGGATAGACAACACATGTCAGGTCTTACTCATTATCGAAATCATACTCTAGATTTAATACTGTCACATGGAATTGAACCATTACTTCTAACACAAAAGATTGCTTTGTAAGTAATCTTCCTGATTTATCAATTCCTTAGCATATACAAAAACTCAACAACTTGATGATGTAACAGAAAAATATGGACTCTCTCTTTTCTAATATTTTAGATACGGTTGCTCCTTTATGCTTAAGAAAGATTAAGGAAAACAGTCTGACATCGTGGTATAATGAGCACACTTGCACCCTAAAGAGAGCATTTTGGAAAATGGAGCACTGCTGGAGGAAAACAAAACTAGAGGTATTTCATATTGCTTGGCAGGAAAGTGCACTATCCTACAGAAAAGCATTAACAACGGCTAGATCTTATTATATTTTATCTCTTTTAGGAGAAAACAAACATAACCCCAGGTATGTATTCAATACAGTGGCTAAATTAACAAAAAATAAAGCATCAACAGCATAGCAGTAATGATTTTATGAACTACTTCACTTCTAAGGTTAATACTATTAGAGATAAAATTGTAACCATGCAGCCATCAGCTACAGTTTTGCATCAGACAGTGCACTATAGTTCCCATTAGGAACAGTTCCATTCGTTCTCTACTATAGGAGAGGAAGAATTGTATAAACTTGTTAAATCATCTAAACCTAAAACATGTATGTTAGATCCTATACCATCTAAGCTCCTAAAAGAGGTGCTTCCAGAAGTCATAGATCCTGACTATTATTAATTTGTCATTTTCATTATGTTATATCCCCAAAACCTTCAAACAAGCTGTTATTAAGCCTCTAATAAAATAAAAATAAAAAACACACAACTAGACTCCAAAGAACTAGTTAATTACAGACCGATCTCGAATCTTCCTTTTCTGTCCAAGATACTAGAAAAGGTAGTATCCTCACAATAAGGGCTTGACATTAACACCCACCAACCCACCAAATGCGGGTGGATTTTGCTCATGGCGGGTAACACAGTGACTCCAACTAGCCACTTTGGCGGGTTGAATAAGTGTAGTTTTTAAAAGGCATCTGAAATAAGCCATATTGCAGTGTGACACTACGACACTACTCCCATGAGTATTACATGCACATTAGTGATGCGCGGGTCGGGGTTTTTTCCAACCCGCGGGTCCTGCTTTGGCCCGCCCCACAAATAAAGTAAAAGTTCCTTAATGAGGATTAGCACACATAGTGGTGAAGTCTCTATCCACAAACAGACGTACATCGTCTGTAGATAAGGTATTTCATTGCACTTTAACAAGTAGTCTGAACGAGATATATGTGCAATATTTTAAACGAGCCAACACTAACAGAGTTTAATGCCACAGTTATGTTAGACTGCAATTCATTCTTGTTTCTGTGGTGGTGCGTCGGTCTCGTCATGAGGCGCTGTTTTGAATACTCTATATTTAACGTGTTCGTTTATGTCCAGTATTAGTGTTAAACTGTTGGACTACAAATTATCTCTACTATTGATTTTCACCGTTGACTGACTTTGGAGAACAATTAGACTGTTAACTTCTGTTTGCAGATGCGGTTATGAGATGACCCGCGCATCACTAATGCACACAGTGTTGCCTTGCACTTGTGCGTTAGTGACAGAAATGAAGAGAGAGCTAGCTGCCCTGCTGGAGTTACGTCCTTGGACGCTGGTGGAGCTATGTGGCGACATATAAAAGGTGTAACAAAACCCGGTGAGCAGACAACAGGAAGAAGAGACAAAGGAAAACAAAATATTTTTCAACGAAAAGTGGAAGTCAGGTATAGAATGGCTGGTATATGATATTAGAGTATATTCACAACAACAAAAAATGTGACTGGTAAAAAATCATGTGTGGCTAGTAACTTTGGAAAACCACTAGCCACATTGGCTTGTGAGCAAAAAAGTTAATGTCAAGCCCTGCTCACAATTATATTCCTTTTTAGAGATAAATGGTATCTGTGAGGATTTCCAGTCTAGACTTATACCGTATCATAGTACTGAGACTGCTCTCCTTAGAGTTACAAATGACCTTCTCTTATCATCTGATCATGGTTGTATCTCTCTATTAGTGCTATTGGATCTTAGCACTGCGTTCGACACTATTGACCACAACATTCTCTTGAATAGACTTCAAAACTTTCCTGGCATTAATGGAAGGGCATTAGCATGGATCAAATCATACTTATCTAACCGCCATCAATTCATTACAGTGAATGTAGAGGTATCATATCAATCACAAGTGCAGTATGGAGTACCTCAAGGCTCAGTACTAGGGCCGTTACTCTTCACGCTTTACATGTTACCCTTGGGAGATATCATCAGGAAACACGGTGTTAGCTTTCACTGTTATGCTGATAATACTCAGCTCTATATTCCTTTGAGGCCCGGAGAAACACACCAATTTGAAAAACTAATGGATTTCATAGTCGATATAAAAAACTGGATGAAGAGTAATTTCTTAATCCTAAATTCTGAAAAAAATAGAGTTGTTAATTATAGGACATAAAAACTCTGCATGTAATAACCTAGAACACTGTCTAAAACTTGATGGTTGCTCTGTCAATTCTACATCATCAGTTAGGAACCTAGGTGTGCTATTTGATCGCAATCTTTCCTTAGAAAGCCACGTTTCTAGCATTTCTAAAACTGCATTTTTCTATCTCAAAAATATGTCTAAATTACGACCTATGCTCTCAATGTCAAATGCAGAAGCATTAATTAATGTGTTCATGACCTCAAGGTCTGATTATTGTAATGCTTTATTGGGTGGTTGTTCTGCATGCTTAATAAACAAACTCCAGCTAGTCCAAAATGCAGCAGCAAGAGTTCTTACTAGAAACAGGAAGTATGACCATATTCGCCCGGTTCTGTCAACTCTGCACTGGCTCCCTATCAAACATCGTATAGATTTTAAAATATTGCTTATTACTTATAAAGCCCTGAATGGTTTAGCACCTCACTATTTGAATGAGCTCTTGTTACATTATAATCCTCCACGTCCGCTGTATTGTCAATACTCTGACAATTTGATAATACTTAGAATATCAAAATCAAATGTAAACGGCACATCCTTTGCATACTTAGCTCCCAAACTCTGGAATAACCTACCTAACATTGTTCGGGAGGCAGACACACTCTTGCAGTTTAAATCTAGATTAAAGACCCATCTTTTTAACCCGGCTTACACTTAACACACTAACACATGTCTAATATTCAAATCCGTTAAAGGATTTTTAGGCTGCATTAATTAGGGAAATCCGGAACCAGGAACACTTTCCATACCAGACAATGTACTTGCTACATCGTTAGAAGAATGGCATCAACTCCAATATTAGTCTGTTTCTCTCTTATTCCGAGGACACCATAGCCACCAGATCCAGTCTGTATCCAGCCCTGATGGTGGATCAGCACCTAGAGAGGACCTCTCACATCCCTGACTTGCTTAATTACCAGAGTTTTTTGTTGATTTGATTTCACAGATTGCTTTATTGACACTCTATTTTCATATTTAATGTTGTTCAGTTGCTTTGTTACAATCTATGTATTGTTAAAAGCGCTATATAAATAAAGGTGACTTGACTTGACTACCTTGACTACTTCTTCAGCTTGCTGATGACTATAAAAAGCAAAGTAATTTCACTCAGTTTCAAGAAAATATTCACCATTTGTGCTAGCTTTTTCTTCAGAATAACTGAAAGCACTAAGTGTATATGGAATAGTGCAATAATAATAAACATTTGTATTGCTCATTTATATGGAAAATTCTATACGATGCTTCCTACAATCACATGGCAATAGAAATATACTGTATAACGTGGACACGCATGACGGCTCTGCTCTCACTGGAAATGTGCTTTCATCACTTGACCGTAACATTAAAAGTGAGCAATAGTGGAGATTGCTGCAAACAGAAATACCTTTTATCTTAATCTGCACATATGATGTAAGTGCATACAGAAAATGAGCTTGAGGCTTGAGAGTTATCTTTCTCAAGTGTGGAGAAAGATAACATTAGAAATACAATAGCGAATGTAGATTCTACACGTCTAACACTTCAGTTTCATCCATCGCACCCAAAGATAAACTGCAGTGCTTTACAAATATAGGACAGGAAGAGCTAAATAAACTTATCACTGTATCTAAACCAACAACATGTTTATTAGATCCTGTACCCACTAAATTACTGAAAGAGTTGTTACCTGTAGTCGTTATCTTTAGGTCAGGTCCCAAAACCATTTAAGCTGGTGGTTATCAAGCCTCTTATTAAGAAACCAAAACTAGATCCTAGTGAACTGGCAAATTATAGTTCTATTTCAAATATTCCATTTATGTCTAAAATTTTAGAAATCAGTTGTGTCTGCTGTGATCTGTATGAAGAATTTCAGTCAGGTTTCAGGCCCCACCATAGCACAGAAACTGGACTTTTTAAAATTACAAATGACCTGCTTCTTGCGTCAGATCAAGGCTGCATCTCATTGCTAGTTTTACTTGATCTTAGTGCTACGTTCGACACCATAGATCATGAGATACTCATAGATCGATTAAAAAACTATACAGGTATTCAAGGGCAGGCTCTAAGACGGTTTAGATCCTACCTGTCCGATCGCTACCATTTTGTTTATTTAAATGGGGAGTCATCTCATTTATCATCAGTAAAATATGGAGTGCCACAAGGATCCGTCCTAGGTTCCCTTCTATTTTAAATATGCATGTTGCCCCTTGGTAATATTATTAGAAAATACGGGATTAGTTTCCACTGTTATGCTGATGATACTCAGCTATATATCTCAACGAGACCAGATGAAACCTCTAAATTATCTAAGCTAACAGATTGTGTTAAAAATGTTAAAGATTGGATGACCAACAATTTTCTCCTATTAAATTCGGATAAGACCGAGATACTAATTATTGGACCAAAAAAAAAAAAAACAGTACACAGAATCTTGTAGATTACAATTTGCAACTAGATGGATGTACTGTTACTTCCTCTACAGTCAAAAATCTGGGTGTTATATTAGACATCATCTTGTCTTTTGAAAATCATATTTCCCATGTTACAAAAATGGCATTCATCCATCTTAGAAACATTGCCAACCTAGCCTTCTACCACGCTACAATCCATCACGCTCCCTAAGGTCACAAAACGCTGGACTTTTGGTAGTTCCTAGGATAGCAAAGTCCACTAAAGGAGGTAGAGCTTTTTCACATTTGGCTCCCAAACTCTGGAATAGCCTTCCTGATAATGTTCGGGGTTCAGACACACTCTCTCTGTTTAAATCTAGATTAAAAACGCATCTCTTTCGCCAAGCATTCGAATAATGTATTTCTTAAATTGTGACTGCAGTTGTATCTGATCAAATGTGCATTCTTATTCTTTAGCTTGGGTTAAACTAATTAATTTTACTTTGTTGGATCAGCAGCTATGCTAATGATGTCTCTATTTGTTTCTCTGTTTTGCCACAGGATTTACATCCCGTGGTAACTAGGATTTACACAATCTCCAGTCTGGATCCAGAACACCTGAGAAGAGATGATGCTGACCTTCAGAGGACCCCAGATGATCCTAACCTTGAATCAACAAACAGAACTAACAAATATTGCTACAAGTGTCACTGCATCATATAATAATTGCTGTTAATAATGTTCATCGTCTGGCTGACTACGTCTTGTATTCATTTTTCTGAAAAATCTTGTCATACGTGCACAAACTGACAGTCACCACTTATAAGCTACTACTAAATATTGTAGAAACTTAATTTTCTGTAAAGTTGCTTTGTAATGATTCGTATTGTAAAAAGCGCTATACAAATAAACTTGAATTGAATTGATGTTTCATCGAATAAAACAAATAGCTCATGTATTTATGTCTTTCTCTATAGTAGCTAAAACAAAGCACGCACTTTTGATTCAAGCTGGTTACTACTGGTGCAGATCGATGCAGAGACGTGGCTTTCACCAAGCAGCACTGAAATCCTGTCAGTCCCTAATTCAATTTAAAATCTATCTTCGATTCCTCTAGATCAATCCAGCTCAATCCAATCCCCCACTCAATAACACTTCGGTCACGGCATGTTCTGGTAATCTCCCAGCATCACATCTCTGTCAAACAAAGAAGTCATTCACTCCAGCATCTCAAGCAAGTCAAGCATCTCCAGCAGATCCCACTGAACAATAAAACTGCACTATTACTCTAGATTCACACGTTCATTCTACACCTTTAAAAATAAAGGTATTCTATGCAGTGATTATTTTCCTATTTAATGCTGTTCAGTTGCTTTGTCACAATCTTTATTGTTAAAAGCTCTATATAAATAAAGGTCACTTGACTTGACTTGACTTGATTCCATGGCTCTGAAAAATAACTTTTCAGTGAACAGTTATTTTTCTTAATGTGAAGAATCTAAAAAACCTCTTTCCACTATAAATAACTTTTAGTGCAACGGAAAGGTTCAATGGATGCTAAAGGTTCTTCATGGAACCATCAATGCCAATAACCCTTATTTATAATTTATTTTTTATGTATTAATTAAGCATGTATTGGCATTGGTGGTTTCATTGCTGTCAGTAAATAATTCAGCTCTGCAGTGCAATAACAGTGAAGGGGCTGCAGGACTGCCAAGGAAGGCAGAAGCCCACCGCAGCGCTGAGAGGGGAACCACTCCCAGTCTCCAAATGGAAATGAATCCCCCCCAAAAAAACAGCTCATCAGTATTCTGCTCACACAGCCTCCAAACGTAAAGGAGGAGTGCCCTGACTGACTGTATCAGTTCTCCCAAACCCCAAAATCTGCCTGTTCTTTCCTCGCTCACTTCATTGCTCACTATTTGTGTTTAACAGCCATTTAGAAATGACTCCTTCTTTTAGCAGGTTCTTTTTAGTTTGAGAATGAAACAGGAATGATGGGCGTCCTTGTGTTTGTCTGTCAGACAGCTTTAAAGAGGAGCCGATCCTCTGGAATAAATTATGGTGACATTATCATAACACAAAAAAAATCCATCCAATCCAGGATAAATTGCTTCATGCTTTCAGACAGGCAGCTCAAATTGCCCATCTGACATGTTTTTTTTCTTCTTCTTCTTCTTCTTCTCTCTATGGACGTGAATATATTATTTTTGTCTTACACCTACATTTAAATAGAAGAAAGTAACATGGCTGTGCGCTGCTGATACTGTACATGTCAAACAAACACGCTCCGTACACATGAGACTTACTGCCTCCCTTTATGTAAATAGCACTGAATTGCGGCGCTTGAACACTTGAGGGAGTTGGGGGAGGTTAATTGTGATTGGATGACAGTTGCTTTCTTTGCTTCTTTCATGAATATCCAGAGACAATTTGATTTTGAAATTAGTTATATTCAAATTAAAATAACAATTTCTGCTTTTTATTTCTGTATCACTGTTGAAACCAAAGCTTAATTCTCCTCGCATCTGATTGGTCACATCACCCACAACAGACTTGGCCACAGTCCCAGGCAAATAAAAAGCTGAACAACATTAATTGAGCCACAGTTTCAATAGGTCGCTATCCAATTTTACTTCAGGACGATTTTGGCAATTTTGGCGTAGGACAGTCTGATGGGAAAATGTGTCAAAAACACAAAAGAACAGACAGAGTGTCAAAGCTTGCACATACATATAATGCATGCGGTTCAAGACATAAAATCATCGTGTTTGATCAAGAAAGCTTCATTTAAAACTGTTCATACTTAGTGTGTGTCATGCTGCAGTGTGTTTGTGCCACACATGAATGATCCGCCAGTTTCACCTGCTTGACCATAAAACAAATAAATCCCACAGATGCACATTAACCAATATTTGACTAACATTTAAATCTCTCAATTGCTTTAAACACTCAGGTGTGTGTGCGAGACAACACTTGTAAATACTATACAGCTAGACTAAAATCCAAAGGTTCACTCATCTCAGTGTTTTATTATTATTATATTGGCCAGCACTAAAACTCACTCTATGGTAAAGCTCTAAAGCATTATAGACCAAACAATGTGACTCTGTAAAGCTGCTTTGAATGATGCATATTCTAAAAAGCCCTTTACTAATACATTTGACTATGACATCAAATGATGACCAGGATTGGAGGATCAGAAAACACCATAGAAACTACAAAGCCATACAGATCAGCTGCTTTAAGTGTGGCGGCAGACTCTGATGATATCAGACGCAGACACTCCCTGTTCTGGAAGAGAGATCGAGGGAGTTTCGGCTTGATGACCCCGTGTCAAAGGGTGGAGAACACAACCACAGTCTCTCTCACTGCCTACTTTATTTATTGTGTGCATTTTCAGATCTACACTGGTTTGGGTTGGAAGTAGAACCACAGATGCAACAGAGATAAACAACAAGTGACATTACTGAGTCCAAGAGCACCAACCTGCTCATCTATTCAAATACCAGATTCCTTTTCTCTGTGTGATAAATCTTTTACATCGCTCATGTGTGACACATCATCTACACAACCATCTCTTACATCACCCTTAACTCTTTACCATCACATTTCTTAAATCCCACAATTCCCGGCTGTCAAGACGCTGATGTAGGAGTAAGTGCGCATCCGTGTGCGTACGGCTAATGATTCGTCCTCAGGAGAAAGAGCGACGAGCGCTGCAGATCAAGCGCAAGAAAGAGAGAGAGAGAGAAATGTAAACAGAAATGTGCTGTTAGTGCCACTTTGGCATCATCGCGTCCTGTTCGAATGCGTAGCCAAGAATAACAATCCATAATTCATGAGCTGCCGTCTAGTGCACAGACACAAGTCACCGAAGCATTTATTATTCATCGGCACACACCTCACGTAACCAGCGCTCCGACAAATGGTTTTCAGGCAAAAACCTGCTTTTTCTTTAAATCAGTTATTTGAGTTTTGTTGTTGCTTTTTTATTCCCTGTTGTTTTCTTGTAATTTTTAATAAATGAAAAGGGAATTCAATTATCAACTGGCAGCAATTAGCAATGATTAACTAGCATTAGCATAAATATAGAGCAGATGATAATTAGAAAAATGGCCTTTTAAGATTTCATTTCAAATTCACTTATTAAATCAGACTAACATCCATGATTCACAGTGTCTCATGAAATGCACGAAACAATGTTTTATGTTAGTGTCAGAGGTCAGAGATCACAAGAAGATCTCTGCAGCTGTTTCTGACGCTGCACAATCACTCAGCCAGACCTTGGGCATGTTAACATGCTGTGAGAACAGCCTGATTTGATCAGTTTCGTCGTGTGGAGGATCCTGGGGCAGATGTTTCCGCTGCCTTAATCACATTTGAACCAAAACGGCATCAGATTTAGTTGTTTATTTCTCCCAGCGCTCCTGATGTTATGCGTGTATCGGTGACCTAGTTTTGCTCGAGCTGATTCAGCAAGAGACGCAGGATCCAGGGTCTCTCATGCCGATCTGTCTATTGTGCTTCAGTGTCTGTGTGTGCATGTGTGTTTAGATACATATACGAGAGAGAGTGTGTTAGTAATATCAGGACACTGATTAAAACAGTTCAGGACGCTATAACCAACAGTTAACAGGAAACCCTTTGTATCAACTGGACCCAGCAATTATATTTCAGTTCAGTGTTGATTACAAAAACATGTTTTTTCTTTCTCTGTAAAGTTGCTGATGAAACGTTCACAACAAGACCAGGAACATGCATTAGAACTGTAAACGACTGGGTCTTAGCACTGAGCACCACCGGGGGGGTCTTGGGGGGTATCAAGACCCTGCCAAAACACGCTGTGACCCCCCATTTGACCCCCCACCCTCTTCCTGATTAAAAAATATATATCCGGGATAAAGATTAAAAAAAGGTTTCTCTTCAAACTACGCAGAAAAAGAATAAATAATAATTATTTCGACATTTATTCGTACACTGAACTGAGAACCGTTTCTGTCAGACGCGTCCGATTGGAGAACCGAGGAGCTGATGATACTGCGCATGTGTGATTCAGCGTGAAGCAGACCGACACACAGCGCGTCTGAGACGAACTGATTCTTTTGGTGATTGATTCTGAACTGATTCTGTGCTAGTGTTATGAGCGCGTGTAAACCGAAGGCTTGAATGAAGGGCAATCATCGCCAATGACATTACATCGAGCATCGTTTTATTTGATCGAACTGTCCGAAAGAACCGGTTCACTTGAGCACCTGCTCCTTTGCCCCTTAAGTGTCCTTCTGTCAAAGCAAAATTTCCTCATTTTTTTTGTAATAACATTCCCTTTTGTGAATGCCTGCCCACGCCCAATTATAATATTAGTACAATTTATTAATAATAATTAAGCCGTAAATAAAATAACCAACATGATGACCTTCCACCTGAAGACGACGACCTTATCCGACCGGGACGATTCCTCACGCCGCATGCACATTTTTTAATTGCTAGAGGATATTTTCAACACCGTGGCAGCTGGTAAGTGGTGTTTCATATTGTATGAAATGTGTGTTGTTTATATTGCTGTGTGTAGCCTGTAGTGTAGAGTAACACTAGCGTGCTGTTTGAGGGAGAAAAGTTTCACAGGCATCGAGGGGTCTGGTTCTTTTTGTTCTTTGACTAAACTTTTATTATATTACAGTACTTATTTATTTTTTAACACGTAGAGTGCCTTAAAAATAATTATCACAACACTGGTAAGGCTTAATCAGATTTTCTCATTCTCTGAATTATCATTATAAAAATAAAAACAATTCAGAAATGAATTAAAATATAATTATATTTGAAATGTGACGCAAATATATATATTTATAGTTACAATAGCAACATTGTTTACAACAGCAAGACCACTTTAGCCTGTAAACTCAATATCTCTCTGGAATTAAATGTAAATTATCAATGTCAATAAAAAATGCATAATATACCTGACATCAAAGTGCAGTGTGAAGGATATGAATAACAAATGTAGCCTGTCATTTGTTTACATTGCAAAGGTGTTCAATTTTAGACAACTACAACAGTAATAATAATATTAATCACTATATTCCAGTGTATCAGTTTTTAAATGTTTTGTATCAATATTTAAGGTGGACTTATTAATTAGGTGCAAGAGTAGTAGTAATGGTTAAAATAATAGATTAATGCTGAAATAGTAAATTGAGCCTTGTTCCTAGATGGACAGAGAGTGGAAAGTAATGGATCAAATGAGGAGATGGAGATAGAGGAAGAAAAAGAGGGAAATGTAGAGGCACAAGTAGGGCTGTAGCTATTGAATATTTTAGTAATCAAGTATTCTATCAAAAATTCCATCGATTAATCGAGTAATCAGATAAAATGTGTTTTTGCTTAATTAAAGTGTAATATTAATTATGCAAGAGAAAATAAGACTCCCGGGTCTCTTAAAATGAACAACTAAGTTTCCTTTTTTAGAAAAAAAATATTTTTACTTTTTAAGTGCATAGAATGCAATGCATACATCAAAAATAAACATTTAATTATTACCCATTGTTTCTCTGTCTGTACTTGTACTGTGAACAATGACAAGAAAGTTAACAGATGAATTAAGTGCATTTAAGTGCCATTCAGTTGGGGTTTAAATAAAGTATTTTCTGAGATGCACATTAAACATTAAACACACAAAAGATTATTTTAATTTATCTTTTAATTATTGACAATTAAGCAAACCTAACTTTCTGGTAAACAAAGGGGATTTACTATTAAAAATAAAACATGGAAGAAATGTTGTGTGATTAAACCTTAAAAAAAATAATGTTTGATTTTTTTATTTTTTTTTAGTAGTAGGCTTTGTACATTCTGTTGAACAATAGTCTTGAACAGGACTTTTATTTTGACGGGTTGACGTACCTTTACAGTTCTGTGAATGTGATGTGATGCTAGTTTTACTCAAATCAAACGGTCAGATGCTCATGAAGTGACTGTCAGAGCAGTTCTGGAGATGTTCCTCATGTGTTCACGTCTTATTTAGTGAGAGGAAAGACACTGAAATCACCGGAGCGTCACGCGCGCTTCAGTGTGTGTTAATAAACGGAGACATGCTTCTGCTCCATTCATTGACACAGACACGCAGAACATGCAGGATTCATATTTAAACAGACTGTTCCGGCTTAATATTTACAGATATTAGTCCATATCGTGATTTGATGTAAGTGCAATGACCTATTTTTGATTAATTCATACAAAATTTGGCAAATGTCTGTGCCATCACGTGACATCTACGTCATCAAGCTCAGTTTGAGTCTGCGCAGTACGCTCGACCCCAGGAAGTGCTTCTAATTGACTTCATTTTTCTCTGTTGAATCCAATGGGATCACTGTGTCCATTTCTTTTACTGTCTATGCTTCGGACGCAGCGCTTGTGTCTCCTTCCGCTTTCTGGGTGACGTAAACACATTGTGTCACATTAAAAAAATCATTGCGAAAGAACCAGTCGTGAGATTTAAAATAAATTAAAAGAGGCTTCGAGGCAGAGGAATTTTACTCGATCATTTTTTGTAATCGAGTTACTTTCGAGGAATCGTTTCAGCCCTAGGCACAAGTGACAGAAAGAGATCAGGGAACAGCAAGCCAGGAGATAGAGGCTGGTGAGAAAGAGGAAAATGTAGAGGCACGAGCATTTTCTATAGTTTTTACAATAACCGTTGTTCTTAATTATTCTATAGAACAGAGAAAAAAAAGCCATCAGGTTGGGACAATTTAAGACATTTCAGTTTCTTATCCCAGAGATATTATTATTTTAAACTTAAAATTGTCTTCTGTATTGTTTCTTTCTCAAAACTGCATCAAAGCATTTGCTGCTGTATCAATACATAATCATCCATATCTACAGCGAATCAGCAGGAATGCATCACAATATATTGCTGTACTGATATTTTGAACAACGCCATTTAAAGCCTTGTTCCATGTGCCCCTTTTATACTTTGAGCGCCTGCCCCTCCAAATAGGTGTCTGCACGGCCCTGCTCAGAGGGAGTCAGCCACGGTAAAAAAATTAACAGCTTAAGTCATTTGTGGATTAATGCGTATTGGAGACGCAAACAGTTTAAAACGATTCAGTTCGATTTGGTGACTGGTTCAAAAAGATTCGGTTACATCGAATGATTCGTTCATGAACTGGATATCACAAACTGCTTTGTTTTGAACTCTCTCTCACAACAGACACGGAAGAGAAGACAATGCTGAATAAAGTCGTCGTTTTTGCTATTTTTGGACCAAAATGTATTTTCGATGCTTCAAAATATTCTACCTGACCCTCTGATGTCACATGGACTACTTTGATGATGTTTTTCTTACCTTTCTGGACATGGACAGTAGACCGTACACACAGCTTCAATGGAGGGACTGAGAGCTCTCGAACTAAATCTAAAATATCTTAAACTGTGTTCAGAAGATGAACGGAGATCTCACGGGTTTGGAACAACATGAGGGTGAGTTATTAATGACATAATTATCATATTTGGGTGAACCAACCCTTTAAAGTTTGAGCATACTGTTTGCAAACTGCAATTGATTCATTAATTAAAAACAAAGTAGTTGATATGCTGTGTTGTTTAGTAGCAGTAATATGCAGTTATTAGCCGTGTCCACTGTATTTTTTGTTGGTTTTCATGAGACCCCCCTTGAAATGACCAGGACCCCCCATTGCCCCCCAATCAAAATTGTCTGGAGCCGCCACTGGCACCGAGGTGAAGAAACACATGAGAAAGCAGTTCCCAGCGGGTGCAGTCTGTAAGGTGGTCACTCAGGGACGCTGCGGTCTGCACACGCTCAGTCAATGTGTCTGCTAACGCCGGGTGAGCTGTCCTTATATGACACCCTATGCAGATCAGATGTAACTGATTGCATTGCGTTATGTTCCTGCAATTGTGTCATTATTGAGGCTGATGAGAAATTGAAAAAGCACAGCATTGCATTTTTGGTCACATGCCTGTAGCTGTGGATGTTAAACTGAAACTATAACTCAGTCTCTGTTCTCTTATATCTGGTGTTATTTGATAAAAACTACAGTGAATACAAAAATATGAACAGCTGTTAGCAGGTTGGAAACAGAGAAATGCGCAGCACTGCTTTGCATACCATAGTAAACAGGGGTAACCGCTGTGTCTCTGCTTTTCTATAAATGCCACCTTGTGTCAAAGAATAAAATAGAATTTTAATTCTGCAAAATGTTCATTTTGACATGTTTATGCATTGTTCCGAACAGACAATTATCAGAAATGCCGTTTTTTTTTTTTTGCTGAATATTCATCTTAGTTTGATGAAGTGTTTGATCATTTTTTCTTAGTGATCAATAAAAAGAATCAATATACTAATCTACACCTGATTTTAGTTGTTAAATGGAATTTGGGTCTCTAAAATCTGAAATAAAACATGAGGGTTAAACCAGCTCTAAAGATGTTAGGTGTTTCTCCTAAAATATGCCAGTGACAGAAGCATTACATTCTACATCACTTTTGTGAAGCGTCTGAGAATATGAAGGTCTGCTTGTGAAGATACAACAGCAAAACATCAGAGAAGGTCTGAAAAAGATCCATGCATCCATTAGAGCAAAGACACAAGTCACAACTAGAACTCTCTAGCATTACAAACACACACACACATACTTTATCTCTGTCTGTCTGTCTCTGTGTGTGTGGCCTCGTCTGATTCACCGTCTCATGTTTTCTGAGCATGAGCGAATTTGTCCAGACAAGACTTATACTTCATCAGGCTATTTCCAGTCCTCTATTATTTGTTTATGATCAAATTAAAAGCACATTACATAGAGCACAGTAACTGCACAGACTTCAATCGTGTTAGACTGAGATTATGAACTTGTGTTCCAGAAATCACACTCTGCACACCTATAAACACGGCATGCATGTCGAGACGTGAGTGGAGCAAGCTGTCATGGCTGATGAAAGAGCCGGGCCGAGTGACAAACGCTAAGTGCATGACAACAGCTCAACCGCTAGCACACTTAGCCCCGCTCTGGATTCAATTAGCGAGATACAGGTCCTCGACAGAACAGTAAACAACGTCCACTGTGTCCTTTCCTGCTAACTACGGTAATGGATTAACCACCTCTTGACCCCCTCGGCTGCAAACCGTTTGGTCCCTGAAGAGGGAGGTCAGAGGTCATCATCTAGGCCTGGGCCATTGTCGATCCCAATGCTATTATGCTAAATATCCAATCGTTTAACTCTTTGGTCAAATCTCCCCTGTGGTCAGGGACTTCTTTAATAGCAATAAGGTTATTCTGAGAGCGATCATGCAAACAATAGCGATGTGGAGAAATGGTCTATGAGGGCTGGAGAATAGATAACATGAATCAGAGTGACCAAAAGATGCACTGCCCTGGCCCTGCCGGAATCAGGCCATTACATAAATAATGTTTGTGATCTGTAATAATAAGAGTGTCAGACATGGGACAAGAATGCATGTCAGGGCTTGAGGAAGCAGGAGTGTGTTTACCCACTGGACTCAATACAGAGCACAATGAATCTTGAGTCATCAGCGGTAAACAGTTTCACAGCTTTGAAAGCAGGTCAAACCAAACAGATACAAAAAGAGAGAGAGGTCGCTTTTCACATGTCCTCAGAGTGAACCGTGAAATAAAAAGCTCTAGACCTCAATAACCGAGACGTGACGTAAAGCGCTCGGACTGACCTTCTTACTGTACAAACACAAATGCTCTGTGTATTGTTCTTCAAAGGTGAAGCCAGGAATCACAGGAGTTAATCATGTTGCATAATCATGAGTCAATTCAAAAGAGAGTTGAGAGATACTGTATCATCTCAGTCTTCAGCTACTCATTATAGGCACCAGAGACTGTGCTATATTGGAAAAATAGTCACTTGCACGGGATGAAGGGGTGCATAATATAGCAGAGCCCATGGTACCTTATTGATGAAGTATGGAACATGGGATCAGGTGGATCTGCTGACTGCTATGTTGGCTGATTTGGGTCCACTTGTCCCATTTGAGGAAAGGATCACTGCAAACCTTTATCCTGTGATGAAACATTTCTCTCCTGATCCATAGGGCACGAGGGTCAACGGTGGATAAGAATGAAAATTCTGTAAATCATGAAATGCTCTTGCAGTATATGGGAGATTTTAGAGTGTGTAATGCAGATCTTTGCACCATTATTGTCGAAAAACCAAACAGGGAATATATTTTAGAAGAATGGTGGTCCATCCCTAAAGAAGAGCTCCATGGTGAGGCTTAGGATTTAAACTTTTCTGGTAGCTTATGGTGGCCCAACACCTTACTAAGGCACTTTATGCTGGTTTTTCCTTTCAGTTGTGTATTCTCTTTTTTTATCCATAGTTATGGTACAAAACAAAGCAAGGTTCACAATCTCAGTGATTTGTAGCATAAATGCAACCAGAAGTTATTTATGCCCCTTGGGAGCAGGATTGGAAACCCCTGCAAATAATAACTGGATCACAAACAATCAGGGGGCAATCAGAAAGGCTGCCTAGTTCTGTATAAGAAGGCCCCACTAAGGTCCTGTATGATATATCCCACTCAATCAGGAAGTCAACCCATATTTTTTTTTATTCGTTCTTTAACACAGTAACACCATGACACCTTTGACTCAACACATTTCACATCTCTGGATGGTGTCATTCTTGCACAAAAATAAGACCAACACAGCAACATCCGGGCACAAATAGCAATGCCTGCATCACAGGGCTTGTTCATGTTTTCTATTCTACAGATTACCACCTCTACTCTCTGCTCCTTCTCTCTTTTCTCTTGTACTTTTCTGCACTTTCACTTCTGTTGTAGCTTCTGCAAAGCTCTGGAAACTCAAGTGTTGTTGTTTTTTGTGTGACAAACTGATTGCGATGTTCCTCATTTGTAAGGCATTTGGCATGAAAACATCTGTCGAAACATTAAATGTGCATGTCAGTGTCTTCTCGTGAACCCATCCACGCTCGCTCATATCTGCCTACCCTCAGAATCACAAGACAACACCCAGCAATCTGTAGCTCTAAACCAGGCCTTTAAAACACCCATCTGAGCTATTAAAACTCCAGAGTTACAAAACTTTCCCAAGACTTGAGTCCAACCCAAGCCTGTAGAAGTGTCTATCCCTGAGCTGTAGACTGACACAGCAAGGTCAGACACTGAAGAGGGTTATTACACGACAGTTAGGCCCTAGCAAAGCAGAAGAGAGTGGTGTTTGTGTTTATGGCCCTGTTCACTGATGTTATCACACAGGGCTCTGGGAGGGTTTGGACTGTCCCTCGAGGTGTTTACTGCTTTTTTCAATCATGCTCTCACTGGCTTTCTTAAGTCTATCTAAAATGTCCAGCTCTCTTTTAAGTCCTCATGAAACCTCAGAAGAACAATTTATGGAAAAGACTCGAGGAACAGCAGGTTTGCTCTCTCTGTAATTCTCCTACAATAGGACGTCCTTCATGCTTTTCGTGTTTTTGCTTTTTACAACATTATTTGCAGAATCTTTAGTCTGACCCACTCAAGGTTTTAATGTTTTAAAGTAATGTAACATGAACACAGACAAAGGTCAAAGGTAAAAGCAGTGAAAACTTCAGGCACAAGTTATAGTGTACTGTCTAGATCATGTGACCTTCCAGACTGGACAATCTCCACCTTGCATAAAGAGTTGTGGAAGGTTTCCATCCAGAACTGTACGTTACTTATGGTATATTTTATAGATGTGAGCAGACAAAGTCCCTACTGCTAAAAAAATATTGTGTGAAATATATAATACAACACTATGTTGACCTGACCACAGAGCTAATCTCAAAGATGCATGTTTTCCAAAGCCCAATCATCTATACAGATCCAAAAGTCTAAGCTTTTGGCACTTTCCTTGGAGCCAAGCCAAGCCAAGCAAAAATAAAATAAAAACAAAACCCCGGACACGCATGTTTTCTGTCACTCAGTTTACAGACCAGCTCAGAAACAAGGGAACGGCAATATATTTTAGACCACACAAATGCAAAAGACATCGCAGACCAACAAAGCAGTGGATTTTACCATAAAGACATGCCTGAACATGCCCCGTATCTGTGAGTCTTTAGCTTGCTGCTTCAGTGAAAAAACTGAGCTTTCCTTGACCTTGGGTTTGTATTCAGCAATAATTAGACTCTCAAATCCAACCCACAGTAAATGTTCCGCACGGATTACATCAGCATTCCAGTGAGCAACTGGCAAAGCAGCCATTTAAGGCCGTTTCATGGTAAACGACAAGGACTGTTTTGTGGGCTAACTGTGATTTTACCTCAGCGACTGCCATGCAATATTTCTCTACGCCTGCCATTTCCACCATTCAGTGTTTGTTTGTTCCCAGTACAGTTGCTCCGAGCTGCCAGATCAGCCCTCCAGAGGGTCCCACGGTAGACAAATTTGCCTTTTATTGTGGCTGTTGACTGTGGAATGCACCTCACAAGAGCTGCAGAGCTTTAGATCCAAGCCATGGTGAAGTCTGAACAAACACAGCGGTTACAGAATGCCATGGTGGCTCGAGAATGAGGATAAAAAAGTGAGAAAACACAAAAAACATTAACATGCCATCGTCTCTACCACCTTATTAACATTTTGCATCTGTCTTCCCCCAATGCTCTCCTCCAATTGAGGCAGGTCATTTGAATCCTCCACATAAAGATAAATGCTCTCTGGAAAATTTTCAAGGCACCAAAAGCATTCAAATGCCTGCCTGAGTTCAACTCTCTAATTCAACATTATCTCAAGGTTAATAGCCCTGACACACAAAAGCACTTAATAACCCAATAAAACAGCACTACATCATTAAACCTCCCTCACAGCACTCCTACTGCCGCTGCGCTGGGGACGGGGACCACAACATCAGCCGTAATAATCTCAGAGACTCTAATTCACAGCTAGAGTTAGCCGATAATTCATGAACCCAAATGCTGTTTTTTTTTTTTGGAACGACTCACACTGCCAAGTGCAATTCAATCAATGTCAGCTCTCGGAGCAGACTCACCTTCAGATAATAAGCCATGATGAGAGGAGAAACACATGCTCAAAGATGGAGCCACTGTCTGTACTGAAAAAAAGAAACATCACCCCATGCTTGGTCCTGAAAGATTTTGTTGAGAAATGTATGTGGTCAAGTTTTGTGATCTTGGCAAATCTCAGCATAGTTTGTGACACTGACATTTAGATCTCTTTTCTTCTGAAATGCATGGTCAAAACAAAAGTCTCAATTTGATGTCAATTTTACCTCATTGCTGTCTAGGAGCAACAACGGAGCAGTGCTATCCACGTATATGCCTACCGTCATCTTTAGAAAAAATAAATAATAATAATAATTTCTAAACTAATTTCTGGAGAATCATCAAAATGGATATTACAACAAAACATGACTGAGAAATCTATAAAAGTGGTTCTACTAAATAATGTTTTTTGCAGGTCCCCTTCACTCCCCTCACAGTAATTACACCCATCCAGACTAAAAAACAAATGATGAAATTTTGTCAATTGTATTTCTTGACTTCCACAGCTCCTTTATTATGATATACAAGGTATAAATGAGTTGCCTGAAGCTCTGTTTATATTCGTTTTCTGTATCTCAGCATGAAAAATATTACTTTATTGTGAGCTGTAATAAACCGCTTTGGGTGGAGGCAACTACAACAACACATCTGTTTATTTCGAGTTAATCTAATCAAAATTAGCTTCAAATGTTTGGCCCCCACAATTTGAGCATACAGCATGAATTACATACAATGGTTACATAACATGCCGTCTAAGCAAAAACACACATTTACAGTTTATCTCACAGAGCCTGTCACACAGCTGGGCGGCTGAAGCCCCCGTCAGTGGTGTGGAGTTAGTTCTCTCCCCAGCAGTAACAGCAGGGTATGAAAGCCTGGAGTGGAAAGTCCCTCGGAGCCCAGCCCATAAAACAGCCTGTAATCTGTGAGGTGTAAGGCCTGGCACTGCAGCGAGGTTCATACAGGGCCTCCTCACACCGCCTGACCTCACCGTGTGTGTGCGTGTGTGTGTGTGTGTGAGGGAAGCAGATCTGACGAGTGTATACACAGTTTACTTTGTGTTTAGATTTCCAGAGACTTACAAGTCAGTAATGGCTTCTTATGAGGCCAGACTAATGCCTCGCATTTGGGTCCAGTTTGGATTGGACTGACTTGTGTTGATCTGCTTGAAATCCATGCATGTTCGGCGTGACACTGAACAAGGGTCCTTAAAACAAATATAGACATCTGGGGTCCTTCCTGCTTTCAAGAACAACTGAGGAAATCTGGACAGATAAGACATAAATTATGAACACTAATATATAATAAACTGCCACATCCTGCAGAAGAAACACAGCCTCCCTTCTGTTTGTTTTCTCTTGCTGCACTCCTCTCAAAGAGCTTCTCTTGCTTTTTTGTCTTATTCTTTCTTCAGCCCATATCATTTTCGTACTGTTGTTTATTGACCCATGACCGCAAGACAAATACTGCGGTAGAGCGGTGGAGGGATGAAGACGAGAGAGAAGGCAGGACAGAGACGGGAGGGAATTACTGACGGCATGAATCTGGAGTGTCTTGGGCTTCACCACAGGAGCTCAGCCTGCAATTTCACCCATGGCCAAACCAGAAGAAGACCAACCCAGTCTGGTCCTGTGTAGCCAAAGGATCACAGCACCTACATCTGTCTCCAGCCTCAGACGGCCTGCTGTCTGTTCAATCACCAGGACCAATCTGACTGGCTCTCTTAAGCAATTTCCAGGATTCAGAAACGATGATAAAAGAACGAGCCATTCTAAGAAACACTAATCTCTGAACTCGCCAGGGTTTATAAAGGCAGTTGCATCAAATCTTTAAACGTTTGTCAGATTGTCAAACCTAGACTAAGCTGATTTAAGGCTGGAATAGACTACATGAGTTACGCCCTCATTTACAGTATTATTTATATTTATATTCAGTAACATATAGATGTACATGTGATAAGATATGGTACTGCATGTGTATAAATATAGTGCACACATATTTACTCCTGCAGTATATACACACATATATTGACATACATGATATATTCCTTACATTTTATAATATTATTTACATTATATGTTCCATAGCTAGTTAACAACAGCACGATCACACCTGAATGACCTGAAGAATTGTACAGCCATTACTTTTTAAATAAAGTAATATATATTCTTATTGGTGTTTGGCCAGTCGTCATCCTCACCACAAACACAGACATGCCAAAATAACAGAATAGAATTAAACACTAACTAACTATCTCCCCCTATATTAATGGGGTCCTATTATGCTTTTTCACTTTTTGAATTTTAGTCAGTGTGTAGTGTCTATGTTTGGGCATTAAAAAAGACCTACAAAGCTACAAATCTCAAAGTCCACACTGAAGGGAGATATTTTGTTTTAAAATATCCCTTTTCAAGACTTAGGCTACAACAAATGGCTCATTTGGACTACAGCGTGGTTTTCCGGGTTTTGTGATGTTGCAAAGCAGCCCAGGGGGGTGTGGAGGGGCGAGGTTGTGGTTCGAACGCTAAGTTGAGTGCTACAGACAAGACGACGATGAAGAAGAAGTGCTACTTCACAGTTAGAAAAGAAGAAGATCTGCTGTTGCCAAGGGGCGGAGCAGTACTAAAACATCATCTGAGCTGTTTCGCCAATCACAACGCACAACGAGACAGCTAACCAATCACAACACATGTTGTTGTTTTGGAAGGGGGGCCTCCTCAAAACTGGAACTAATCAAGCAGTTTGTTACAGACTGGGGAGAAATAAATTATGTAAGGTAAAAAAAAAATTTCGAACCACGCATGAGAGCATGTTCTAGTATACCCCCAAAACAAAATCAAGACTTTATAAAAGAGCTTAATAGGACCTCTTTAATACAGAGCAAATCACAAAAAAAGAACACTTAATTTAAAGATTTACTCTCCTTTTAACAGTCAAAAGCAATGCATGCTGGGAACTATAAATCTGCTGAAACTCATTCTGTGAATGTGTTTGTACGTATATGTGTGTACATACATTCACATTTATATAGGAACATCTACGTGCAATAGATGTGCAAAATAAAGGATAAAACTAATGAATATTACATCTAATGCTATGATTTGTCTGAAAAATATAAGAACCAGTTTCCCATATATGGAAATGTATTACGTAATATATTCCATGATATTTTGCAGTATACTTCCATATAGTTTTGTGCTGTAAGGGCAGCCCCAGTCTACTACTGTGGAATGAGCTATTTTAGATAAACACCACCCTAAATTGGACAAACTCTGCAGTTCAGAGGTCAGTTTAGACTTGAACAGATACTTTCCCGCTCTCCTGCTGGTTTTCACATGAGTACACTAGTCAAGCTGGTCTAACAGTATTAATACTCAGCATAAACATCCTTTTCCAATAATGCTGGCCATCACTGCCTATCTTAAACTAATTCCATCATGGTTTTTAAACATACTGGTCTGATTTTATTTTCAGTAGGGTTGAAATAGCTCTGTTGAAGACTTGAGGAATCACATCCTGTTATCACATGTTCTAGCTAAAGAAGAAGAAGCCAGGTAAAGCATATCTCTCCCTAAAACAGCTGCAACCCACACTACCATCCTTCCTGATTGGATAGGGATTGGCTTACAGTATTTCCCGTCTCTACTTAGTGAAGTTAATGTTTCTTGGCAGTGTTGCATTACCAGTCATATATATCCAGACGAATGTACCGCAGTGACTTTGACTATCAGCAGTGCTCGACTGGACTGGAGCCAGACAACACCCCCCCCCCCCCCCCAGCCCAACATGAGCTGACCTTGACTGAACCACTGCTACTGCTGTGAAAATGAGTTCATTAGAGTCTCGAAACAAGCCTCTCGCTTAGAAACACAGTCACCCTGCAGCATGAAAAACACCGGATGCACAGCAAATCGCCCTCTCTGTGTCTGAGACATCTGAAAAACGAACGGTGTCTGATGTCCGAGACACGTCTGGGACACAAACCTAAAGGAAAGAAAAGAAGGAGTTTACAAGGCCATGCTTGTTTTCCAGCCCATTACACAGAACACACACTCAACTCTTGGGGAAAAGGGAGGCGTGACAGACAGGAAGTGAGGTACAGGAATTCTGCCAAACAGGGCCAGCCAGGAAAGCCTGGCAGTGACCTGAACGTGGGCCATTTAGAAACCCGTCTCCACTTAATATGCATCAGTTTGTGGTGCTCATGAAAAATAGATTAGGTTGTGAGACAAAGAGAGAGGCCTGTAGGCATACGGACAGAATCAGAGAAAAAAAAAATTAAACAATGAGCAGGAAATGAAAGTCTTTAATTACAGTCCTCTGATGGGACGCTCAGCAGACTCTAGGAGGTTCTTCAGCTCGTCTTTTCATTGCAGCTCTTCTGACAGGCCGTTCCATACACGAGCAAACAGTCCATCAGCCAGGACCTCAAAACCACTAATGAACACCAGAGAGGACGGCGGCCAGAAGCCTCTGCTCAACTCAATATCACACTCTTAACACAACACGCTCTCATCTTTCAGGACCATTTTAATCGTACAGCCTGAGCAGTCCTGTATCCTCTCTCACGAGCATGACTCTCAATTTGAGAAATTGTTGCATTCAGAAGTGTGTCAGAATGTGATTCTTTAAAGAGATCTTGTACAGGAATCTGTTAGCATTTCTATTCATCCCACTGGTAGTGGCTCAGCTGGTGACTTTGATGATGATGTCACTCCGTTTTGCAGCCAATCAGCTGAGTTGTAAACATCATGTGACTGATCGCTCATATTACAGCTTCTTCTATCAGATAGAGGAATCTACTTCACACTGTTTACAGCCTGCACCAGTGAAACACCGACTAAAATGATGAAGAATTATACTGTATGTAAGATATCTCATGAACACTGAAGCTGTGAAACATGCTTTTCATGGTACATATATTTAGAGTAACTTACAAATGAAGCTCTCTAGATCAGCATCATAATTTCAGATTCGATGCTTTAACATTTCAAAACATTGATCTGTTTCTTTGAGTTTTCAGTGAAATCAAGCTACAAATGGCTTACAGTGACTCCACACACGGACTAACTGGGATTCAAGAAAGTATTTGAACAGATATGACAGGCATCAGCTGTAAGAGCAGAAGAAGCAGTGGGGAGGAGTGGGTATTTTCTGAATACTCTCCCATCTGCTTCTGGTCAGAAAAACAAAGCCTCACCCCAAACTCACAACATTGGTTGCGATAATAGTATTTAAAATCAAAATAATGATACATGACACCTGTGCATGCGGTGAGATGTATGTGTGAGAGAGAGAGAGAGAAAGAGAGAGAGAGAGAGAGAAAGAGAGAGAGATCACCGTGTATCTGCCGCTCATTTCAGAAACTCTATCAGATAATGACTCGTGTCTCATGTATAAGGGCCGAAGGCTGGAGAAACCGACACCGGCGGCCTGGATCGTTTCCCTGCAGAGCGGACCGGCTCCAGACACGCCTCTGAATGGCTCATGCCGGAGCAGAGAGCTGATTCAGGATCATTGTCGGGGCTGGGATGGGACGGCTTCCAAACGGCTCCATTAAACCAGACACCGAGAGCCAGAGCCCAACACAACATCTGTCAGACAAGCCCAGCCAAATCAGTTGTGCTCCTGTTACATCCGTGACCAAACTCACTGCTGTCACCCTGAAGCACAGATAGAGTTTCTTCCATCTGGCAAACAGGAATTAAGATTTCAATCCATTTGTGGCAATCGTTGTGTAATACTTCAGTGCAGTTCTTCACACTGGAACTCCTCACCAGTGATCAGACTGGGTTATCCTGACATGATCTGCATCCAACCACACCAAGTGTTTCCTACCAACAGCTATCAATGAATCCATTTCATTTTTTAGTAAATATTGTAGGAATGCATGATTAATATGAATAAAAAATAATCATCAAATCTTATCAAATCTCAAGGCTGTAATATAATTTTATAAACATATGTGCTGTCAGTGTCAGAGTAAAGCATGGTACTGTGTTGATTGACACATGAGCAGTTTGTGATAGAGTGTAGTGTTCTCACAGAAACGTCTCAGCATCTTTTCAGTCAAGTCGCTTTAAGATGCATTTAGGAATGCCATATGTGCCAACCGTCTTCCCAAACTTGTAATGAGAAGTGCTTATCAACAAAATACAAACTCTAACTAATAACTAGCATGCATATCACTAGCATATTGGCTATTTATTAGTACTTATAAAGCACGTATTAATGCCTCATTATGCATGACCATATGTTAGATCCCTTAATCGACCCCAAACCCCTTAACAACAACTTAACTCACTATTGATAAGCAGCAAAGTAAGAGTTTACTGAGGAAAAGTCATAGTTAATAGTTAGTTAGTAATAAGAATTGTCCCCAAACTAAAGTGTAACCCAAGTTTATTTTTAACTCATGTCCGTCTCATTTGCTGTATTATGAAAATATGTGCATTTACAGATAGATATGAGTATTAGTCAGTGAAAATTCCATATTGGTTGACTGAAACTATAAAAAGCACCAGATCATAATTCATCATAACTCTTCTAGCGTGCTCAGATGCTATCGGACAGATGTCATCAGGTATGCACTCGGTGAAACTACAGAAGAGCGAAGAGAAGAGCGACCAAACCACCGCAGACTCGTTCTGCACGTGATCTGCTGCTGTGTTCATGAGTTACTGTGAGAACCTGGATCAGTTATGTGAAGGAGAAGCAGAAAGAGTCTTTCCATGTGCACAGGGTGACTGGTTTTGTCTTTATTATGCACGCTATGTGTGGCCAGAAGACTCAATAAACTATCGCAGAAGGAGCCGGTTGTGCAGAGTGCTGCAGGACACTGTAACAAATGTGAACTAAATGAACTAGTCTTTTATGAAGACTTCAAATGGTGGCAGTGCTGCTCAAATAGCAGGAACAGCAGTTAAAATGTGCCGTTATATTTAAAGGGACCCTAAAATGAGCAGATGATTCACAGCCGTACGGTTGAGATGAAGATAAATAGCCTTTTCCAGCTCCGTTAATTAAGAGCGGGGTCTACAGGAGGGAGACGTTCATGTCCGATCTAAATGTCAGCCGGGACCCAGAGGAGCCTCTTTAACTTCATCACAGAGGGCTCAGGTGACCAGTGCCGGGTATCTGCTACTGTATGACCGCTCCACAATCACAGGGTGTCGCATTCAGAGACGCAGGCTAGCGGAATTAAACACCCGCTCGTTTTAATGAAGCTCTCCGAGAGAACAAAGGTCACCTCTGTGCTCCACTTCCTATGGCTCTGGGTCTCTCCCCTCCCTCCCGTCGTCTCTTACTTATTGAAAAAGTGGTTTAATGCTCTACTAAATGAGGCATGCAAGAATCTGAGGGCTTCATTAGACGAATGCGGTGTATGTGTGGACTCGGGGTGGCTCTCAGGGCCGTCTGACCTCAGCTCTTTCTGAACTAAAACAATGAATGTTCAGTGTAGACGTACTCGGACCTGCTGGACACTGACCTGTAAAATGAGTCTTTCAGCTGCTGATATGATCTGAATAGGGACATTATTTTATTTTATATTATTAATGTATTATTTTATTTCATATATTTTGTTTTGTTTTTGTTTTTCAAAAATTCAGTTTTATCATTTCCCAAATTCTATCCCAATTACATTATTAAAATGTAACAATATATTAATTTGTAAAAACAATACACAAATAATCCAACACAGCAATACAGACATCATCAGTAACAGGCTGATTAGAGTAAGAGAAGCTGCTTCTCCAGCAACAGAGTTCAGGAGATTTTGCTGAAGAGCCCAATTAGCTCAAAACTCCTGAGATCTCACAATGAAATCAACCCTTTTCTGATCAGATGATCGGAGCAGCTCTTTCTGGATGACATCTAGTGACTCGTTTGGGTCTCTTTTATTTCTCCTCAGGAATTTTAGGTGAAACATCCAAGACAAAACTGAGAAACTTATGAGCTTTACAGATTTCCTCTGGAAAAGTGAATGTAGGTCGGCTGATCTTCAGTCAGCTTAAACCAACTTCAGTGGATAAATCAGTAAGTAAACAGAATAATAAATAAATGCAGGAATAAATCTATTCCTGATTGTGGCCTGATTTATGCTGATCGCACTAATCACTTCCGTGTTAAAACTAATAATAAATATCCTTTAAAATGTGCTTCACTCTTGTTGTCATGGAACATCTCTCATTCCATCCCATTTCAAGGCCCATTTATGATTCAGACTGCAGATCTGACAGAAAAATGAATTCTGTCCTCAGACGTGGACCATTACCTCAGCAGAGCCTCACGTGTCACGTATGAAATATGAGCACTGTTTGTGATTGACTTCATTACTGACTGAGAAGCTTTATGAAGTGGAGCTCAATCTGTCTGAGCATCAGTAATCTATGTTCATCAGTTCATCTGTGTGATTCACAGCATCTCTCCAGCTCGTCTCTCTCTGCGCAGGGGGTCACAGATCTCGTGAGTCCTGCCTGATGTGAGTCTGCCGTCTGTGGTTTGGCTGACACAGACCTTTCAGATCACTAACTGTGACACAGATCCATGCGCAGCGACTTCAGACTTACTGGATTCAGATCAAAGCACTGAAACTCCCCACAGGAAAAGAATGGACTGATCATAATACACGAGAGACACTGTGTTTGACTTCCATTACACTGTCTGAATACACTGACCATGACGGAGGAAGAAAGAGAGCTTTACGCTGATCCACCAAACACACCAGAGGGATTTTTCTCCATTTCCTTTCACACAGACAGTATGATGACTTATATTTGCCTAACATTGCTCACATCCCTCCCTATGAGAATCTGAGATTTGAGCACTTAATCACATTAGTCCTGAACAATAATCTATTTTCTGCTCTGTATAGTCTGTTTCCAACAGATTCAACATTGCTTTAAATTGAGAAATCCACAGTGAGCTGGAGAAAACTACACTTTTTCTTAACGAAGAGTGAAAGAGAAGTGTTGTTCTCTATGGAGGCTTGTTTCCGCTACAGAATAGCAAAATGAAAGATAGTTGTGGCTGAACAAAAACACCAGTGTGCAGGAGGTTGATTACATGTTGATTCATGTTGTAAAATCACATGTAGTCTGTACACACTCAAACCACACTGCAGAAACATTAGATTTAACATTTAACCACAGTGTTCAGAACACATCACAACGATCACAGCAAGCGAACGATCAGACGGCACTCACACACACCTCAAAGACACGGATCAGCAATAAATCATCATCTCCTCACCCTCGCGTCGTCTGAAATATCTTCTTCTGTGTTCCACTGGAGAAACAACGTCATGCAGGGAGTGTAAATGAGGAGAGAATGATAGTTTATCTCTTTAACTTCAAAACAACATACACGTGCATATAGACTAAATCTGTTACAAGATTATACTCTTCTTATACTCCAACAATTGAGTGTAATTGTTTCTTTGTCAAACCCCAATAGAAAACATTTGCTTACGATTATATGATACATAAATCAATGTGTGGGAATACTCAGGATCCATTACTGAACTAATGAGGTAGATTGGTGAGATCCTAAAGGACATCTTCACCTTTCACACGGAGAGCATAAAGCTCAGAACTGCATCATCACACACATTTACAGCAACACATTCATCAAACCATATTGAGAAGTCACAGAACAAGAGTGAGACGCAGAGTGCTAAATCTGTGAAATCTCTTCAGTGAGCAGCGATGTGTTTCTTCATTGAGAGAATGAGCAGATCTCTGCAGTAAAGCTGCTTTCTGCCATCGCCGCCTCTTCAATTACTCTCCCAAACTCCTGCTGCACTTTAATAGCTACCTGTGGCTTAAATTCCAATCGCTACAGGGAGTCCCCCCCCCCCACACACACACACACACACACACACACACACACATCCAACCGCAGTAGCGGAGAGAAAGCACCAGAGAAAGAGAAGAGAGAAAGTTCACACAAAAACACTGTCATCATTTATTCATCCTCATGTTGTTCCAACCGACCCTGTATCAGTTTCTTTCTTCTCCTGAACATAAAAAAGAAATTTTTGAAGAATTGTTTTAACCAAACAGTAACTGGGAGTCATTGATTGATAAATAAATGAATAAAAGTTCTTTAGTTACAATTTTAAATTATGTTCAATTTATTTAAAAACAAAATTTTGAATACTTGTCAGATTCAATGTTTATTTTTTAAAACCGATTGGACCACATTTTTCATAGAAAGACAACCCTGCACATGCATCATACCCTCACTGAACACACGTATGCTCTTTCCACGTCTCTAAACTCTTGTGTGGTATATAAATCAGATGTTCAGAGGGACGGCCTACAGCTCAGCACCAGTCGAGTTCATCGCTCATTACCACAGAAAGAGAGGCAGGAGCGCTGCTCTGTTTCCGCTGGCAGGCCTCTATAATCACAGTTCTGTTGTGATATAAATCGTGTCTAGTTTGCCAAAAACCCACCAGCTACACCCAGTAGTTTCATAACCCGAGCACGAAGCTCTCGTAACATCAGAACCTTTCAGCTCGGCACACAGCAGCTTTTATGACAGATGAAGTAGTAAATGCATTTCTTCTGAAGTGTCCCATTGATTTGAACACTATTCCTTTGAACTTTCATGCATTCTGTGATATGGAATCAAAGCAGATCATCTTTCAGATGTATTGTATCTGTCCCAGAGTAAGTGAATGGATCAATTGCTGAAATAGGTGATGGGGCGGCTAGGAAAGGTAAAATCAATTAAGAACATGGATCACTGCACCAGGGTAGATAGTGAGAAGAAGGATGCATGCTTAATCTATATGAGGACTGACCAGTCCCATTGTTAGACCAGTCAGGCCTGTCTGCACTGAGGTCAACACACACACACACACACACACACACAGTGATGCCACATCACTAATGTCAGCTGAAATTATGATATTGCTATGATGTACAGTCACTGACCACAGATGGTGGTGGTGATGATGATGCAAAGTATTTTATTTTACCAATGTTCTCTTTGATGACACCATTCACATTCTCCTTGCCTGACCTGTAAAGATAACATGCTCTGGGGCCTTGGGTTACACCTAAAGTCCAGAGACGCATTTGCTTCATGACAGAATTACACTGACATAAATACTTGAAGAACATTTCAACAAAGAATGTAAATCCTCTCTGACCACCCAATCTGTGTCTAGAGCAGTGCTGCTTTATTTATTAATATGTCCTCTCAGCATGATTTCATAAGTTACAGCCACATCACTAGCGGTCTGAAGTGAAGCGCTCGTGAGTGTAGAGTCACCTGATCTGCTCTCCGTCCCGGAGCAGCCACACATCTCTGGGGAACAGCTCTGTAAATACAGCCTCTATACACAGTCAAAACTCCCCACCGCTCCGACCTCCACTGATTTACACAAACATCAAACGCATGCGTGTGCCAGCAGCATGACATGTGCCCTCAGTCGACTTGTGACTGGTGCAGCGTTGCACCAAAAAAAGAGCAACTTGATTAAAAGTCCTTATTAAATCAAGGCTAAACATTCCCAGAATGCTTTCATGTTCACTTCGACTGGAAACCTTTATATTTGAGGGTGAGGGTGGTGTGTGTGTGTAGTCAGAACCCAAGAACAACAGCGGTGCTCTTTTACTCTCCAAACCTCTCACAGACTGACCGATCGGCCACCCAGGAGGCGGCACAGGAACTGCCAGCCGTGTTTATAGGCCAGGGTTGGATTATGAGCCGTGTGCGTGTGGTAGGGTCTGTTCAGCTGTGTCTCATTAACATTTGCCTCTCGATGAGAAGGCAGAGCTCCATCATAACAAGAGTTTATTATTACTAGTGCCTGAGGATAGTCGAACTCACGTGTGTCCTTCATAAACACGTTCACATTCTCACTCAGCGGCATTATGATATACAAGACAAGGACTATCCATTTAACATGCTAATTTAGTGTGATAAATTATTTTAAAATAAATAATGCACCCATACATGACAAGAGCTCACCGGCATAAAATGTTGGCTAATGTCTTTGAGTCATCTTCACTGGGGGCTTTTCTCAGCAAATATTGATAAAGGTGATTCATTTGATGAATTAATCAGCACATCATGCAATTAACTCCATAAAAATAGTAATATATTGGTGCCATAATGCAATAGAGTTCTGCAGAGATGACATATTTTGTAATCCAACCCCTAAGTTCACATCATCAAAAACCCAAGACTTTTTCAGTGGCTTTTTGACTATGAAGAAAATCAGCTCTGTGCCCAACAATGGTTAATGATTGATAATATGATCATCTTCACAAATGAACACAACTTTTATAAATTTTGAAGCCTGTCAGCAAAAGTAAAAGCTAGTCATAGACAATAAATTAACTACACCACAGTCACATAACTTCAACATCAGCAACATTAAGCTCTGACAACTTGACAAAAAAAAGAAAAAGAAAAACCTACATATTTGTGTCCTAGAAGAACAAATACCATATACCTTATTTCATGCATTTATCTAAAAACCCACTGACTTATGTTGTGCTGTAAACTTAGATGATTATCTTTTTTCCTTTTTTTTCTTTTTTATAATATTCCATTTTAAGAATTTTTTTCTTTTAGTTTACTTTATTATGGAAATGGTATTCAAAAAAAAATTTGTCTGTTTGTTGGCCAATAAAAATATGTTATCCCTGCAGCACTCTACAGTCACAGTACTAAAAGTCTTCCTTGCATCCTAAAAGAAACCACACATTAACACATGCATCCTTGAAATTTGGCTAGTTGAGCCAAATGACACAAAGACCTGCTCTCAGTCTGCACTCACACTCCTCTCCTGCTGACCTCGCTTGAGTTGCAGCCAATCAAAACGGCTGTCCAGAGCCAAGGTGTCCACCAGGGCTTTGCTCTGGGCCCGCTGCTAATTTCACATGCAAGTTGAATGGGAAGCATGCTTTGATCCGTGGGGGCTTGTGGGCCTAACCCAGTGCTGAACCAAGCACATCCTCTCTGCGGTGGGCTTCAGTTACGCCGTCAAACCTCCTCTTCTCTGCCGGCCACGCAGAAGGAGGCAAGCGCACTGTAGCATGCTAACGTGCGGTGGGAAGGGTTCACATGCGGAAGGAGCTCGCTGCTGAGCTGTGCTGAGAGTGTATAAGCCAGGCTTGGCAGTGGCTCGCTGGCACGGCTGAAGTCAGAACGAATGACCTTCCAGAGCCCTCGCCGGCATGCCAGCCCTGATCTACTGGGCAAGGAAACTTGGCCATGGCTCTGTGTGAAGGCGTTTACATACACAGTCTCAACATGAACAGGACACAACCTCTCCACACATTCTGCTGACACACAGAGATGGCTGGCCTAACACTTTCATAGCTAGCCTGAGAACTTCCGAGATCTATGGTTTTCCTCTCAGTGACCTCTTCCTCCATGCAAGGTTAATAATCACACAAACAAGAGATTCACATAAAGATCATGCCGTCATGACTACAGCAGCAGCCCCTACTCGGTTCTTTTCAAACATCAATCTGACATCACTCGATCCTGCAGTACGATCCATTTGTGGCCTGGAATGAAACACATTAAAAGCCTCCAATGAAAGCTTGTGTTCCTAATATCTGTCAGGCGCACAGGTTCAGCTGCAGGTCACACAGAGCTGTGGCCTGTACGTCTCTGATTACCCACTAGGACAAGACGAATAGCGGAGGCCTAAAGGACATGAAACACTGCCCTGGTGCTCATGCTTTTAAGCTGCACACAACAACCTCAAAGAAAACACTGGATATATATATATATATATACATATTATAACTGCTTATGAAACAAACATTTGAAATGTATCTGCTTTTGGACAGTATGATTTTATTCCATTCCCTATGTGTGCTCTTATGTTTTTTGACATAAAAGCAATTGTGTAAACAGTTGTAAACATTTGGCTCACATATTTCTGTAGCGCTGTGATGCTGGAAATCTTTATACAGACACATTTTGCCATGATAAGGTCTCTTTGAGGGCAGGACATTGTTTGCATCTTCAATTTCAGAACGATTATTAAGATTCAGTATTCACATTTACTGACAGCAGGTCCTCACATCTGAACAATAAAAGCATGTATGGGACGGTGGCGCAGGAAATGAAAGGTGATTGAGACCAAGTGAATGTGCTGTTATGATTCTTCAGATGGACATCCAGAGTGGCCATGAATCTTGCTGTGCTGAATTGAGCCGTATTGGCCATTATCCTTTCTACAGAGCACACGGTCAGCACTGGGCCCTGCGGAGCTCCAGTGATTGATTGGACGTGACCACACAATACATTTCGAGTAACTCTGACCATACATTATATAAATGCAATATAAATACCAGAAACATGTTTAAGGGGTAGGGGTGACCTATATAAATACAGAGTGAATTTCATGAACAACATCACAGTCTCGAGAGCAGGACAGAACAGAGTTTCAGAGTGTTTTCACTGTTTTATATTATCTGACTGTAACCATATACATTGATATAAATAATGATGTGTGGAAAATAAACTGTTGGTAGTCTTAACGTGTTTGATTCATACATCTCTGGTTTGTGTAACTGTAGGACGCAGTGCGTAGTTTAGCACTCCTTAATAGCAGCACTGAAACCAAGCTGATCTCTTCGAAATGCCAGACTCAACAGCAACGCTTGTGAAACCATTGTGTTGTTTAAATATAGAGAACACTGGTGTGCTGCGTAACTGATATGAGCTTTTATTGGCTGTGAAAATCATCTGGTCCCATTTAAATGAGTGGAATTAACCTGTGAACGGAAAAACCTCCGGCTGAGCTCATGAACGAGGGTGAGAGAGAGACACGGGTCCTGAAGTCACCTTACAAGCTGTTTGTCTTTTAGCTCTGATCTGGTGCATTCGCATTACATGATAGTGTTTTCACACAGTCCTCATGTCTCACACATCAATCACTGTCTGAAGATGACTAAAGTCTGACATTCTGGACAACACACACCTCACAATGACTGTGGAGAAACAGCAGCAGACTCATGAAGAGAGACAGATGAAACTGAACACTGTGAGATAACGCAGCTGACAGACGCTGAAGACCTGACAACACAACGGTCCAACCTTACAAAAACCAAAAACATACTGCGACACATCACATGGTGATGATGAATTAGGAGAGACCGGGGATAGTTGACACATTATTTTCTCTAGTCAATATTCTCAGGGCGCGTTTATTTTTGAAAGTCAGTTTCTGTATAGATACAAAGTCTGGACTAAAAGAAAAAAAAACTATAGAACACATTGATTGCTTGTGCACAGAATCAGAATGAGATTTATACAAGTCGAGTATAAATTAAACAAAACAAATATGAGCTTCCACTTCACAACAAAATGAATAAATAAGTGGGATTAAAAAGAGCTTTCTACTCATTTTAAACTGTAAAAATATTATGAAACAGAACAATTTTGTTCAGCAAATATTGTAATATTTTTGTATAAGTCTATGGGCCCTATTTTAGTGATCTAAATGCAAAGTGTAAAGGTCACGGCGCAGGTGCACTCAGGGCATGTCCAAATCCACTTTTGCAATTTTAACGACGGAAAAACGGTTGGCGCACACGGGCGCATGGTCTAAACGGGTTGCCCCTATTCTCTTAATGAGTAATGGGTGTTTTTTGGGGATAATGTGCAATCAACCAATCAGAGTCGCATCTTCCATTCCCTTTAAGAGCCAGTTGCGCTCGTGCCATGAAGGATTTGCTATTTACATGGTGGAATTTGGCAAGAGCAAAGACAGAACGTGTCTCTGAGAGGAAACGGAGCTGTTCGTGTGCGAACAAATAGATTCTGATACATGCGATGACTATCCATTATGACATGTAGCCATTTATATATATTTAATTAGCCTAAAAAAATCTTGTTTGTGTGCTGCTGTGCGTCCCTGTGTTTAATAAGCAGCGTGTATGCTCTTTAAATAACAAAGAAAGACCATTGCGCCAGACTTTAGACCAGATTTGAGTTGGTCTATTCAGTCTATTTTCATCTCCTTTAAGTAGCAATGCACCAGCAATGCCCCTGAACACACCTCTTTTTTAGACCAGCACACCCATGGGTGCAAAAATTAGTGCAAATGCATTTGCTAATTAAACGACGTGGCACTGGACGGGAAAATGCGAACGGCGCCGGACTGAAACTAGCAAACACACTTGTGATGTGCCTTGCCTCGCATTGCACCGGGTGTATGGTAGGGCCCTATAACAGTCAAAACACATTTGACTTGCCCTAATAAAAATGTGACAATATGCCCCAACCTGAAATGTATTTCAGTTCAGATCTGCCTTCATTATCCAGTGTTCATGCATGTCAGTGTGTTTTAATGTGTTCACTTGTTAAACAGGTATTACTGGATTTTGGTTTGGAGGACAGCTCACAGAATTATTAAAATACAAGAGATTTTTTGACCTGATTTGGCATGTTCTTATGAAGGTTAAAGTTATGCTATACATGACATTTGAAACTTGCGATCAAGTAAACATTAGTTTCAAATTTAGATTAAACTGAGAATGATGTCAGACTGGAGTGCACTAATGTAATGTGTGTACATGCATGTAAATATTGTGATGGGGAGCCGGGGAGCTTTATCCCCAGTGTGCACTCGACTCAGGTGCTCCACTATTAGTGCACTCCAGCTCATTTAGGATGTGTCTGCTCGAGAGCATGTACGGTACCTCTAGGAGGAAACATGACAGAAACCTCCATAGATTCCTAGATTGATGTCCAAGCAAAACACTGTGGCGGGTGTAAACAACACTGTCCCATCTCCACTTAAACGCTTTATTAACCAAAAAATACAAAATAAAAACCTCTTGCCTGGTGTAAACCACTTTACCTAATGTGATTGCTCACCTCGCACTGTTCATGTTGTGTTAGGAGTCAAGATTGCACAAATGAAGTGATGCACCTATAACGAGTGAGAGCAATCAGTTTCCATCAACTCGACTAATCAGATGTCTGTGTCATCTGATATAAGCCACATTCTGGTTCCCTCACACGTTATGGTCTACGGATCTGTTTATTACACTCTTAGAGCGGGAATCTGATATAGAGCTGGTTTCTAACACGCTGCAGACAAACTGAAATCCATATTTTCACAGAAGAAAGCACTACAGGAGTGTCCTGTCATGCCGGTTTTCCTGCTTCTGATGTGCCGATAGCAGTAGCTGAGAGGTAACTGGGAGTGTGATGCAATGCACACTGACACAATACTGGGTGAACCGCATACCATTAATACATGTCAACAGAGATAGAAAGACTGCTTCATTATGAGATCTCATGAAAATCATCTAAAAAATACTTGAATGGAATCCAGTGGAATTGTTCTGACAGAATTAAACATTTTGTCATTATTCAATCAGCTTCCTGTCATTCCATCCCCATATATTGTTGTGATTGTCCGTACAGTGAAGGGTCATAGTGACATGACGGCCAAACTCCAAAAAAGAGCACTTAAATACCAATAATAATACATATATATATATATATATATAATAAAAATAAATCTTTATTCTCTTGCTTTTCCTGGTGGAAGGTAACTGTAAGATAATCGCTTCAACAATGATGCTGATTATTACCAGACCACTCAAATGCTCTTTGCCGTATTTAACTATGAAAATGTCACAAAGTGTCACTTTTTTGTCTCAGTATCACCAAATAAATATGTAAAAGTGTATTTAGAATTTTTCTTTTTACGGAATAAAGAATAAAGCAGTTTTTGCATGATGCTTCATCCATACTAGCAGGTGTCATTATAAGGCCAAAATATCTGCCATAATATTAAGCAGCAGCATATACACAAAAATGTGAGTAAATGTTAGTTCTTAAATTACTGGGTCGTATTTCAGCTATTTTTGTTGTTGTTGTTGTTTTGTGATCAAATTTGTATTAAATTTTAACAAAAAAAGTTTTACTTTCCTTTGTTATATACCAAGTAGTGTTTAAGTGTACTCGAGTAAAAAAAAAATTAAACATCATATTTAAACTATATAATTGCCAAAGAACTCCAAAATATCCTTAAGAAATGATTTCAACTATAATTACTGTTTAGAAGTTATTTCAAAATTCCACTAAATATCATCAACATTTCTCACATTGTGTTCCACTGAAAAAAAAAAAGTTATGTCATGTTCTGTTCCACGTATATATATTTATATGACAGATATAGAAAGTGACAGTATGATCTGATGTTAAATGTGACCTTGCGTGTGAATGTTGTTATGTGAAGTAAAAGCCTGCATGGTAGTGTTTCATCTACTGCAGGGATGTGGAGCACAAGTCCACCTGAGGCCAGACGCCACTTTCACTGTCAGCTTGTATCTGAGAACAAACCAGACGTATTTACATGATAACAAGCCCTGCTATCTTCACGAGCAAACACGGCTCTTCAGGCTGCGCTGCGATCAGCAGCACATGGCACCGCACAGACACCCGTGACCAGCGCTCGATGGCCGAACACTGCGCAAGAGCGGGTGTGCTGGTGCTGCAAGGCATGCTGGGATGCCTTGACCTTTTCCTCAGATCATTATTAATACATGCAGGGTATTAGGAAAGGTTAATGAGGGAGAGGAAGGCCATTCTCTCCGAATGCAAACAAGGGCCACAGAGCGTCGGAAGCGCTGACTCTGCTGTGTGTGGAAAAGTGCAGCGACGTCAGGTGAAGATGTGCTCAAATCACACCAGATGGATCAAACGCTTTATGTATTCATTCGCAAAACTCAGCAATTACCCATCAGTCTGCGTGTTTTTGACTGTCGCTCCCATAAATCAATAAAACCCTGTTATTGGGAATGAAAGTCATCATGAAGATGAATCAGGATCCACTTCATCAGTTTCAGACTACGAAGGGCTTCTTCTCTGTGGAAATGACCCAAAACTGTTAAAGGAATACTTCACTCACAAACCAACAGTTCTGTCATCATTTACCAAATCTCCTGTCTATATAAAGAGTCTTTTTGTGGCTCATTTTTTTCATACAATGATTCTTTAGGAAGAAGAATATTAAAGATCCCAAAAGAGAAGTGTAATAACAGTGGTCCGCATGACTTGTACCACATTCCAAGATTTGAAGTTATATGAACAAACCAGAATTTAAGTGGTTATTAGAAAACATCAAGCATGTGCCATTGAAATGATCTTTTGTCTCTTCCAAACGAACTCTGGTGCGATTCGACTGCTACAGTATATGAAGATAACATGGAACAAAGGCATCTAAACAATCCAATATGTGACCGGATGCTCAACCATACCTGGCTCATCTCATCATAGGGTCCGTTCGGTACGGGTGTAGGCATTCTTGTTCCTCTAGACTACAGCTCCAGAGGTCATTCTCCTTTATTTAAACCATTAGCCTAACATGACTTTATTCCAGTGACTAGAGTTCAGTTTGTTTGAATCAGAGTAATTCTTCTGTCGTCCCACACACTAAACACATACACACCTGCCTTGATACGAAACCTGAGAGGAGAGAAACTTTAGAGACCCAGGCCAGCGAGAGTCTTTGTTGATAAGCTACAGATGTCCACAAAGCTATCCGGGATCATGAAGGCTCTGGTGCCTCTTTCATTAAAGCAGATTGATGGGTTATCTTGGGCTGAAACTCAAAAGCGTTTACCTGTCTGTGCTCCCCATCTTCTACAGATTAAGACGGATGGCACGCCATCTGATCCGCATGCAAATGTTAACACTTTTAACACACAAGGACGCACTGATCTGACAGACCGCCGACTGCGCCCACGCATGTCTCCGCAGGCCAAGAAAGTGCACATTTGGCAAGCACAGGCCTCCTGCTATGCGCTCCATATTTGCAGAGTCCTGTCATCAGACACGTAACGCATGTGACGGCGGAGCGGCTCCCCTCATGTGCTGCTCTCTCTCACATGCCAGGCAGGGTGCAAAGCACATCAGCATTCCTGATCCCAACACATACTCTGCCAGCCGGCATAGCGGGAGAGACAGCAAGGGTGAGACAGGACGCCTGTGCATGTGTGTGAGGAGTGTTTACCACTATCCCAAACCATGCAGACGCCGCGCCACGACAGGAAGTTGTAACACCACACGCTGACACGCTGACATGTTGCAGTTTTTGTGAAGCACGAGAGATTTAGGTGCGAAACAGAAGTTGCTGAAATACAAAACGCGTTAACCTGTGACTGCTGAAAGGCCTGTCTCGCTGAGGTTATCAACGATGTGTTTATGTTGCATAACTGGGAAAAACGTGACAGGTTGAGCACTCGTCCCGCCTGAAGATGACCAGTCTCCGTCTCAGCGGCCGCAGCAGTCCTGAGAACGCTCTTATTCACAGCAATCATTACACTCTCATGGGCAGCTCGTTATGATAGACCCCCTTCACATTTCTGGGTTTCTCATAAGTCGTCATAGTTTGGTGGCTCTTTGTGGGGAACGGAAATTACAACAAATATATTTTTGTGATTCCATTTGAAATTTTATGAATTTTCAAAAGAGGAAAACATTATTGAGAGACTGGCGGTGGTCAATTTGCGTCAATTTCTGTCCTCTTTGTGTTTTCAATGAAAAAAATTAAATGAGTCTATTATATCTGAACATGTCGAATGTAACAGAAAAAAAGACATTTTGCAAGCCGCGAAAAAAGTTGTCATTTAATGTGTTGTATTTATTTTACTGTAGAGTTTCTAACAGATTCACTGGCATGCTCTCAAGGCCTTTTCATGATGACAGTAAATAAATACTTTCCAACCTTTCACATCAACCAATCTGAGATTTTATGGTCCAGAATTACCTTATTATGTATAAAGAAATTTCCTTCACAAAATACTTCATTCCTCTAAATACCATCACTTTATCCAAACAGATTTTCTTTGCATGCTTTAAAAGAGAAGCCCTGAACATGTCAAACATTTTTGGCCTGCTTAAAATCCCTAATATAAATTGCATTATTTTTATTTTTTATAAAGCTCTAGTTTTCTTTCTCCTTGTCTTGGCTTTGTAAAAAAAAAAAAAAAAAAAGTGTGCTATATAGCCATTTCTTGTCTTTAAACTGGATTGCATCTCTCACAGTGAGGAGAACCGTGCTGCTCTTCTGCTGTACTTCAGTGACCTTTCTGTGAATGAGGTAACCATGCAGGCATTCGTGCAACCCTGCTCGTGCATGACCGCCGCTGGCCACCGGGGGCAGAGTCGCCTCACTCATTCAGTAATGTGGCTCCCAGTGGAAAGTGAAAACCTGTGGAGGGCCAGAGGGTGCCATCTTCTCTCGTGTGGAGTGGAGTGGAGATAATGACCCTCTCCCGCGACTCGCAGGCCCTCGCCAGGGCTGTAAAAATGTCAGGAGGCAATCACTGCCCTCCCGAAGTGCATCCTCCACATAATGAGGCCCCCTCCTTTAACCTGCTAATGCCAATATCATCTGTGCCCCACATCCAGCCGCCCTCGACCACCTGAAACAGTTAAAAATGGCGTGAGCTTGTGGCTCTTCTTGGCTCTGGACACACATGTCACTCAGTAACACTCCTTCTCCAGGTGTAATTGATCACATTTAATTATTGCACCACAGCTGACAGCGGTGCTCATTCCAGTGCTGGAGAGCAGCTCAGTGGTGTTGTTGTCTGATGTTTTTACAGAGAGACAGACAAGGCAGTGGATTAGCCCTCCGGGTGCGATGCACACACATTAGCCACTTCCTGTGCCGGGAACAACGCAGTTCTTAGACTATTCTAGAAAGTAATGGCATCTTGTCTTACAGGCACCGATCTATAACACTTTACGGCTTTTGGAGGGGGGCATTAAAGACTGAGATTCAAATTCTGTTGCTTTCGCTTCAGTTATACTTCACTTAAATAGGAATCTCTCAAATTATTTTAAAATAATGTTTTAACTGATAGAACTAGATAAAAAATTTAGAGTGCATATAAATTAAACTCCATTTGGTGTTCTCACTGCTCAGCCTCTAACAAGGCAGTGAGTGTCTATTTCATGTCTATGTTTTTTTCTGGTCATTAGAAAATGTAAAGATTTTAAACTTTGGGGAAAACACAGTGCTTATCACTGCTACGTCCAATAACAGTGGAGGAAGAGCGGGATAAATATCACCAACTGTCTACTTCTACAACAACTGAACAACAGTCCTCATGTCTGTAATAGATGACATCTTTGGACTGCAACAAAATGAAAAATAATCCATGAGGGAACGTTTTGAAGAAACAACTAAGTAACCAAACAATTGGCGTTACACTACAGTGTCTGTCCCATGGTGAGCAGCACTGGTGATCATGTACAGAAGGTGTTCACGCCATCAGAGACTCCTGAACACTTTACAATCATGGGACCATCCTCTGAACAGGCCATTCATTTGTCCTCCGAAAACTTCAAGCTCTTTCAGTAGCGCAATGAATAAATAAATAAATAACTACATAAAGCATTTTCCATCTAACCAGAGTTCCAAGATTTTGTGCTTTGTTTAAAAACACCTCATTTATTCGGCACAAGCCAGATTGTCTGTGGCACTGCATCAAGTGTGTTAACACATTGTTTTGGCGTGGTTTGGGCTGTGAAGTCCATGGCTCATTTGGTCTGATGACAAACCTGCAGTCCTTGTGCAGCTCAAGCCCCAGCTGGAGATATAGATTTAATGTGTCAAGCACAGCCCAAATACTGCCAACAAACCCAATTCCACTGGCAGCTTTGGTTTTTTCAATAAAGACTTGCTAACTTATATAGCTGACATTCAATACTGCCAAGCTCGTGAATCATTAAGCGTTCCTAAATTACATACGGAATTAGAGCATATAATATAAGCAGGCAGAGGAACGTTATTATAGCATGTCACTGTTTTCAGGCAACGCTTGTGTTTTGCTGTGAGGCCAGCTGAGGCTCCTTTGAGATGAACCAAATCTGGGATAAACGTGATGATCTAAATGACAAGTGACCTGCAAAACCAAATGGAATCTACTTCAGGTTCAACCCGTTTGGCAGCCTCAAAAAACAAAAGGCCAAAAGCTGAAAAAAGCTGTATAATTGGCAGTCTTGCGTTCTGACACACCTGAACAGACTAAGTGAAGTGGTGTGACCATTACTATCACACTGCTTGAAGGCAAACGCGAAAGAAACGACCTTAATTTGTCAAACGTGAGAATGGACAGACAGACTGGAAAAGAGTAACACGTGTGTTTCAAGCTCTGGTGGAATAGACTGTCCCGGTGACCTCTGACCTTGACATGTAGCTCATGATGACGGCCGCCCAGGGCTCAGGTTAACTGTGCATGTGATGAGAGCATTTGGACTTGGAGAGCCCATGCATGGGGGATTGAGTTTTACTGGCCATGAGGTTCCTGCACTGAGCTCAAACACACACTGCACTGCATACAACACACACACCACACACTCCAGGGAGCTTCAGAAGCTCCTGCTTAAACGCTTCAACATCAGCTCTGTAGGCAAATATGAGTTATACAAATATTGACATATGTCAACAAAGTGCAGAAAAGATTTATAAAATGCGTCTCATATATGTTCCTCCTAAAGCATCCCAGGATTCAGCGTTATTTTATCGTAGAAAAAATAGACACATATTTGAGTAGTCCAAATGCAGCAGTAGATTTGTTCTAGTAAAATACTGTTATATTTACAGAAGTCACCTTTGGTTTGGTGGTCAGTGTGTTAAAGGTAAAAACAGACATTCCTACATCAGTGGGTTGGTATATTAGTATAACTATGATTGACTAAACTAGTTTTCTTTCTGTAGAAAGGAGTCATTTGAAATCCCCTGATCCACAGGAAATCTCCACGTGCTCATGTGTGTTTGTGTCTGCTCATCATGAAGCCTTCCCACTGTTTCAGCAGAGTTTTACATTTAGCATACATTTACTTAAATACACACAAATGCAACATTGGGATAAATATATTTGTGTAGTTCATTAAACTCTGTGCCCACTTCTGCATCAGCATTAATTTATTCATATATTCATGTATTGGTGTGATAAGATGCTTGTACATTGTAGTTAAAGCACACGTGTGAATGCTAGATTTGCATGTTTTTAAGTCAACACAGCAGTCTAATAGCTCTAGGTGAAGTTTACATTACAGCTCTGAGTTTGATTAGATATCTGAAGGGTTGATGGAGGCACTGATGTGATGTTCAGAGCTGTGTCTCAGAGACGCTCCTGAATCCCAGACCAGACTGACACGTCACTCCTGAGGACCACAACCGTACAATAACACGGGGGACGGGGTCAACCTCGTGAAGACAGACAGAAGGACAGAAAACTCAATCCTTTCTCAACAACTGCTACCTTCCAACATTTTCTAAGAGAGGTGTTTTACTCTTTTCTAATGCAAGTCCATGGAAGATCTATGTGTTCAGACAAATACAGTTTAAAATGAGGCTTTCAGTTGAGCTGTTTCTCCTTTCAGGGACTGTGGGAGTTGTTTGACTCCCTTCTGATTCATGTTACTGTATAACTTCTTTAAAGAAAGACAGATGAAAAATGTTTTGCAATGTCACCGTTCACTGCAGTCCAGAAAGCAAAGACCTATGCACATCTTTATGCACATCTTTACTGAACAATACATTTCCAAGAGGAGTGGAGCTTAGTAAAAGGTCTCCTAAAGGAATAGTTCACCCAAAAATGAAAATATCCCTAACTGTATAACTGCAGAACAAAAAAGAAAAAAGAAGAAGATATTTTGAAGAATGCTGGTAACCAAAATGTTTTGGCCACCATTCAGGTACTGACTTTAACTTCATTAAAAACAAAAAAAAAGATCTTCTGTCATGTTCCACAGCGGAGAGAAACTGGAAAAGATGATCAGCACATGCTTCAGTCTCCTGAATGACATCACTTACTGAGCTCTGTTTCACTCTGAGGTCAGCTGGTGTCTGACACTGCTCATCATTGTATTCTGAAGAAATACTCATCTGAGGCAGTGGTGTAATGGAACGAAGTAAAAATACTTTGTTACAGTACTTAAGTAATTTTTGGGAGTATATGTACTTTACTTGAATGTTTATATTTCAGGCAACTTTTACTTTTACACTCCACTACATTTCCTAATTAAAATGTATACTTTTACTCCCAAGTATATAAGTTACTTACTACAAAATAGTCAGAAGAACACAGACTGCAGGAAAGCAGGTTTGATGAATCAGTGGTCTGGTGTTTGCTGGTTAGACTTATAAAGAAACACCTTTGCTCACATGCAAACAAGTGCACTTCACACCCAACCGCGGATGATTTCTTTCCCCACTCAAGACGAGTCTGAGGTGTGTGATATACAGTACGTCTGCGATAATATGGTAAGTGTTGTTGTAATGATGTGCAATCTGACGTTATCAAGTGGGCTATCACCAAATCACACACAGAGTGCACACACATTGATTTATTAGTCTATTAAAACTCAATATTCCAGGCATTCTAAATTGTAGACAGAAATAATTTTTCTATATGCTTTTTATATTTATATAATTGAATGTAGGCCTAGTTAAATTAATTCATAGAGTACTGTTTTTAAGTCAAGGTTCGGTTCATTTTCGGTACAGTAAGGGAAAGAAATGCAAACATTAAAATGCAGGTTGTTACTATAAACTATTTTTCAACAATTTGTAAAAAAATACTTTTTAATAAAATGTATATAAAATAAAAGAATTAGAAACAAAATACTGCTGCAAAGTTCTCCAAATAAATAAAATACTCTCAGTCTCAAACCAATGTCATATAATAAAATATAATAAAAAATATAAATAAATAACTACGATTACAGTGCAGCATTACCAATCCCAGCTTGTAGGACTGCTCATATTTAAAAAAATATACATATAACTTTTCCAAAGTGTAAAGTGCAGCATCAACAGTTTCAGTTTTTAGACCTGCTCAGATTTCGTTATAGCGTTGGACCGATCTGAATTAAGAGCAAAGGTCTGTTTAAATGCCGACGGGAGCTGCGTTTGAATTACAATCGTTTTTTTCCTAGTTGTAGTGATGTTCACACTCGCGTGATGCCTTAAGAAAACTTTAGGCCGGTGACACACTGGCATATTGCACCTGTCAAACACCGTCAATACTGTTGACGGTGTCCTTTATCAGTACGCTTTATATTTATGCTCAACATGAAGTATAGATTTTGTTGTAGTGAAGACAAGATCCTGGTCTGTCGGCGCCTCGGCGGTCTCCCTCTATGTCATATTACAGTAGCAGCAGCGCATCAGCGCCGCGTCAGGCACCATTCTGGTGTGTAAAGACACAGAAAACGCGAAGCAGGTGTCACGCAACTGACACGCAGCAGAAACGCCACGCTCACGCCACGCAGTCAGTGTGTCACCGGCCTTAGAATCAGCTGCAGCCTGCAGGGCGGGATTTACACTGAACGCGGAGACTTCCGCCCCTTAATATGTTCGTTTGGAAACACGAAAATGTATATGTTCCGCAAACAAAATATTGCATTCGGTCATTCGGTACACACGTGCCTACCGAAAGCCCTGTACCGAAACGGTCCGGTACGAATACACGTACCGTTACACCCCTAATATATATATATTTGCTTTTTTCCATTTTGCATTTACTTGTACTTTTAATTTCAATACTTAAGTACGTTTTAAGATTTTAAAAATACTTTTCATACTTAAGTACAATAAATATCAAATACTTTAAGACTTTTACTCATGTAATATTCTAAACGGTGACTTCAACTTCTACCAAGATATCTGTGCTTTTACTTGAGTATGACTTTCAGGTACTTTCTACAGTACACCACTGATCTGAGGTAAGTGCTGAGAAAAACCTGGTCACTCTGAGGTCAGCAAGTGTCTGACACTGCTCATCGTTTTATTCTGATGAAATACTAATCTGAGGTGTGGCAGATGTAGATTCCCGTACATTACATGTGCAAACAATAGACTGGTGAACTGCTGGAGGAACGGGCGATCGTTTCTGTACCTCAGAGTGTCCAGATGTGAGTCCTGAGCCCTCAGCACAGTAAAAGCACTGTGAAGGACTGACAGGATAACGCTCTGCATTCAGCTCAGCCAAAGACGGATGAAGGATTGTAGACTTTTTTTTCGCGTAAGTGTAACAGCATCAGTGCTTTCGTCAAAACAGCGGTGCGTTTTACGGGTTTGTGCTCCAAGAGCTGAAATGGGAAGGAGAATGTGTTGTGGTTTGAGAAACACTGGCCTACTGAAGATCCCCGTGTCCCAGCAGAGGTACAGTTCATCACATGACCACAAACACACACAACACACACTGTCTTCTTACATATTTCAGCACAGCTTGAGTGCCCAGATTACCCCTTTTAGGGGGGTAAATAAGGTACAAAGCTGTTGACAAGATGTTGAACCTCTTTTTGAATTTTCTATTCACATTTTTCACATATTCCTCCAAATAATAGTCAGATGCAAAGACGTCATGTTCCTGTGCTGTTTAATAAGGATTCAGCAGTAACGGCTCACAGCTTCAGTGAAGCCGGACGAATCACTGATAGACCGAGCCTCATCTCAAAAACAGACACAGCAGTAGAAATTAAACTTGATTAACTTCAGTCTTTTCAACTAAACCTGGTAATGCATACTGTATTTTATGGACTACACTATTTTTTATTTTTATTATACATATATATATATATATATTTTTTTTTTTTTACTTTCATAATTAAAAAGCAATAATGACTGATAAAATAATCTGAAACCCACAATCAAATAGTAGCATTTAACCATTGTGAATAAAAAGGGAAATAATGCATCCTGGACACATGGTAGTGTTCAGCCGGAGCATGTTGATTATCTCTGGACGACAGACAAGAGAACTCAAACTAAGCCTTCATTCCACTGGCTGTGAGAACCAAGGAACCCTGTCAGGACGATTGGTAATGCTGGTCTGAATGTGGAGCTTTCCAAAGCACATTCATATGCAGAAGAGACTGTGAACCAGAGAAGAAAAGAGTGGACCGCTGACTGACATCCATCTGCTTACTGAATAATGTGCATGAAAGGAACACGTTAGAGAACAATCTGCTAGTTTTACAGAATAAAACTGTGAAGTCATCTCTGCCTTTACAATGCAGCATTTCCTCTAAAGACGTGTGGTGTATTGCATGTGCAGAGTAAATGAAACTCTGAGCACTTGACTTCATGTCTCCACTCTCCAGTGGATCAAATCAATCATACAGTACAAGTCTTGTCTTGGTTATCCTTAAATCTTTAAAATCTTGTCCTCTGAATCTCTTTTCCTCCTCAAACTCTCTCCTCTGCTCGTGTCTCTACGGTCTACTCTTGTGTGCTGTTCACTCTTCTACTTTATTTCAGAGCTGCGACCTCCAACATGGACTGAACGTGGGGTGGGCGGGGCCGACTGGCTCCTCATTGGCTCGTATGATTCCCGCTCGCGTTTGATTGGCTGCCAATGACATCATACCAGAGTCTAATGACATCATAGCAGAGAGACGCCTCGAGGCGCAGTGTGAGCCCGCTAGTCTCTCGACTCTGGTACGGAGTTAGAGGAAGATGATGGGATCACTCATCCCAAACTTTCATTTGATGAAGGACACGGCTGCATCCCGCGGATCAGCCCCGAGTCCCTGACGCTGTCCAGCTCCACACTTGCTGAAAAACACACCGCTGCGCTCCACAAACACATGCAGACAGAGCTCGAGCTCTCCATCACGCCTGAGCGACTGATACCACGCTGCATGACATCATTATGCTGAGGAAAACCACGTCACTCCTCATCACCACGCTCATAACTTCAGTTCATGATGTGAACAAACATTCGCGCATTATGCAGTGCTCACTCTTCACATACGTAGCTCTCTATATTAATATTTGGAGAAGTTATAAATTGCATAGCCTACACATATTTTCATTGATAATGGTTTAAATGTAGGACACTTACCTTTAGTTTCTCCATTGTTTCTAGAAGTGGAAAGTAATAATTCTCATTATGGCCAGTCCAATAATCCCGGAGGAAAGTAATATCCCACAGCAGAAAATAATGAAATAAATCCTTGAAAGGACGTCCGTTTAAAACAGTCCTGTGCGCGCTGGCCTGCAATAAAACACATGCTTTACCTTCAACGAAGACATTATTCACTGCAGCTGAGTTCTCTGCTCTTTATTTATTTTCTGCATTCACAGATAAATACAATGCAAATCATCACTAATAAAGACGCGTTTAATAAGTATATGTCTCAAAGTCTCCAAATCTTGGAGCACAGGCCCACTTGCAGTTTGAGACAATAATTCGAGCTGGAAAATTATTTTGGGATTGAACACTTTAATTAAAATGTATTTAAAATTAAACAAATAAATACACAATATATATATACATAAAAAAATCTCAATCTTTACTAACGCCTTTATAGCTCAAACTTTGGATATAAAAAACGATTTTAAATGATTCTCATGTGCACATCTCTCGAATGGGTTAGATTGTAGGCAAACGATGGAGAACTAAACTAAAATCCACATGAAAACTTTGTCAAAAGTAAACTTTGGGTCTACAGAGCTACAGGACAAATACATGCATACATACACACAAACACACACATACAAAATATATATATATATAATATTCGTATAAAGATTAGCGCTTATTTTAGGAAAACGAGGACATGAAATGTGAAATTGAAGGGCAAATGATCACTTCAGAAATATTTGCATGACAGTTGTTTTTAAATGTCTTATTTATTTGAACATACTCTGGTATAAAGGTTATATTAAAAGCAAGTATTTCATGTTAACTATCCTTTCCTGTGATAATTTATCGCAATTCTTTTTCTTATATTTTTACTTTTCTTTCTTTCTCTCTCTTTCTCTTTAGCATAAACCCCCCAGTTCACGGAGATATCAGATATTTGAGGAATTAAAGAGCTGATGTGTGCTGCGTGCTCGGTGTCTGAGGAACAAAGAGCCTCGTCGTGTCTCCAAGTTCTGTAACAAAGGAGCGCGAGCGAATGCTCCTGAACCTGTTGCTCTTTCACACAATCTCAACACTATGCGTCCACCTCACGCTCACTAATCATCACAAACGGCACCCAAAAGCATCGTATCTAATAGTGAACGATTTAATAAGAAGTCATAAAAGCACAAGTGTGCTGAATTAATCAGTATGTCTTCATACTCAGATAATTGGAGATATCAGCCTCGCTATTAATTATACTGCCTTATCCGGGAGATTAAACAGATCAATGCCTGGAGCTTCTCCTGAAACAAAACGGTCTTTCGTTTAATATTAAATGTGAAATACTTTGCGAGCGTAATTTTCGATCAACTTCCTAAGCCAATCAACTTTTGACAGCTTTGTCTTCCTGCGTCATCCTTAGTCCCACATGAGCCAAAAGTGTAAAATAACTCTCAAGCTCTTGTTTCTCCGAAATACATCCTCTCGTTTTTGCCATCCACACTTTCTTCATATTTCATCTTCATCAATAGTTTGAGCATCTGGAGTCGCGCTGAACAAAGGAGCGCTCCTCCGGCTTTGTGCTCAACTTTGCGAGCTGACGCACAACTCTTGGACAACTTTTCTAGATAAAATCCACAGAAGAAACAGACTGGAGCGCGAAACAAGCTTAATGAGCGCGTGCCAGTAACTCACCTGAGCGCCTCGCGAGGTCCTGGCGTGGAGTCGCGCGCACGGGAAAACTTTTCCAGTGCAGATTTGGGTTGTGTTGATGGGTCCCTTTGTCTACACGTGTGAAGGAAGGGGCTCTTGGCCGCGCCTTGTTCATTTCAGTTCGAGTTCCCGCCCTCTACATACCACTAAATAACAACAAAGAGAGCAACTTAGAGGAGTTACTCAGAAATCAGTCAATTATGAGAACTGTTTTACTCTCCACGGTACAAACCCGATCTCACGGCACTTCGTACATACTTTACTATGTGCATAATTTGTATGAACTCCTGCAACTTGTACGGTTTGTGAAAAATCGTGAAAACAAAAGTGAAATAAATAATTAAATAAATAAATCGTAGGAATTTGTGCGACGGACCAACAATTAACCCCGCCCCTAAATTGTACGAAGTCGCTACCAAATAAAATATGTATTCTACGTATTGGTCGTAGCTCTTCAAGAAACACTGCATTTACTCAAAAATGACTTAAACATTTGTATTAGGTAAATCGATGTAAATCATTGCATTTCATTGAGTTAGCTATAAGTAGCCTGTATTGTAACAAATGTTTCTTAGCTGCAGTAATGCAGTAATCTATCTCCGCCTGATTCCAGTTATCTCATTAGCAAAAACTCTCCCAATTTCCCTGAATTCACCCTAAGCATGAGTATATCGACACATATTAAATTTAAACTAGGCGATGTACCTTACTGCAATTAATAGGCTATATTTAGCTTCTAGTTATTATATTTTTAATGTCAAGCAACGCGTTTTACTACACTGTTTGTGTGTCCTGGCGTATGTTAGAAAAATACTTTTAAATATACTCAAGTATAATCGATTATCAAATAATGATCAAATTAATCACAAATCATTAATGCACAGAAACCCCCCAAAATATAGTTAGTTGAACATGTGATCAAGCACACCTGTAGAACACCTGTGTGTGGAGAGGAACTCACCCATCCACTAAACATCATGCTGAAGTGTTTCAGAGATGAACGAGGTAAGCAGTGCAGAACACAAGATCCAGGGGGCGTGGTCGGACCCAGATCCAACTCCTCCCACCTTACACACCCATCTCCACCCCCTAGAGCCGGATCCAGCCACGCCCCTCAGTCTTGTGTTCTGCACTGAGGGCCGACTGAAATTTAGATGAAATAAAACACAGCAAAGTTATAAAGATTTAGGCAAGTGTTTTTAGTAAAGCATTTTAATTCACATGCAGGTGCCATGAAAATTCATTCACCTCAAAACTGAGAAATTACTACGCTTACCTGATAATATTAAGTATATTTCTTGATTTTCATATTTAATTAGTTAAGTAAAAAATAAAAGCGTAAAAACCTCTACTTAATATTAGTAGTCCATTCTCCTTGGAACGATGCTTGGTTTGGGTTCAGATGAGATGAGGCTCCATTAAGGTATTTGAAGTAACTCCGGCCTCATATGAGGACATTACATTTTTGTGAATTTCATGCCATGAGACTGTTCATGCCACAGTCCTGTACAGAGCACATTCAGGGCTTTTCAGAGATACCAAATGATTGGATGTTTCACATGACCACTCCCTCTCCTTGGTCATCAAAATGTCTGCAATTAATTCAGTGACACTCTTATGGAAATATGATAATATTTTGTAGTTATCATTTAAATCTGTCTTAAAATCTAATTTTTAAATTATGTGTCATAAATCAACATCTCAGGAAAATGTTATGGGGTTTCAATTCAAAATATGACTTTCTGTTACTAAACAGGACATTGATTTCACACATGTCCTCACATGAGGACACCGGGACTAAAAGCGTGTTTATTACGCATTTTTGGAGACATAACAAATGAATAGAGAAAGAAATTATATTTCAATATTCTATGAAATATTATATATATTATTATGAAAATCTTGTCAATTATTCCTCCCATTATTACACTTCTTTTTTCATTACATGTCGCCCCAAAAACACATTAATATGCAAATTAGATTTAGTCTATAGATACATTGTATATAATGAGAAAACCCATTAATGGTTATTTTACACACATTTTGCAGAAAGAAAAATGGTATATTGAATCATTCTGTTATAACATAGTTGAGAATCATCTTTATACAAAGTTTGGTAAAAAGAAAAAAATCTTGAAAGCTAAAAATGTATCAGCGATTTAAAAAATCAATTGATTTTGCATATGCATCTTCATTCATGTCTTTTCATTTTTTTTTAAGAAACCGAGGACATAGCATAACTTATGAATGAAATGCATGAATGCAGAGCACAAGGCTGCACTGGGAAATCCCATGTGTAATGCATGACATGCAATGTGCATCTGTGCTTGCAAAGTGAACGAAACTGCTTTGCAGCATTTCACACCAGCAAATAGGGGCTATTCCAGACAGGCTGGAAAGATAGACGCATCTAGTTAGAGAAAAAGCCACAGTTCAAAGGATGTTTACATTTTCAAATAAACTGTGAAAATGTGTCAAATTAACTTTTTGTCCCAATGGAGTCTGTGTGTGTCATACAGTAAGATAGACCCACTGTACTCGTATGAGGACATATTTTTCTGCAAAAACTACTTCCTGTACAAAAACAAATTTTAGGTATTATTAAGTATTATACTTATTAGGTCCTACATATCCCAAATAGCAAAAACAATTATAAAATGCACACCAGGCAAACTCTCGTGTCTCAGGAGGTTATGCAAGTGCAGCAAATTTTGATTAAACATTTATCATGAGTCTCTCTCAAAAAAGGCTCCTAAACATAAATGTCATTCTAAAAAAATGTCTACCATAAGTTAGTTGCAGATGCTGCCCATTTTTGTATTTTGTCATTGAATGCATTGAAATGAAACAGTAACACATTTATGCAATTTCAAAATGTAAATTATTTTATGACGTTAATATTTCATAATGCAGTTAGAATAAAATGAAGATCTGACAGTCTCTAATTAGCATTTGCATTATGTGTACTGTAAATGTGTGAGGCTTCAGATACACACCATCTCTTGCAATGACAGCAGAATCAAACTAATAGACAATGCTGTGTTACAGTGACGACAACATGCATCTCTAGGAAACACTGCTCACTCAGTTTCATGTTTATAATGCTAGCAAACTGACCACTGATAATATATCATTCTTAGGTTTTTCAGAAGTTAAAGGTTCTTTATCAATCCATTTGAGACAAAAAGGTTCTTCTATGGCACCTTTATTTTTAGGAGTATATTTAAAACTTAAAGATACTGAAAATATATTGGCTTACACCATTTGAACACAATGAAACGTCTCATTTACCATGAATCACTAATTCACACGTATTTTTATTCTACCAATAGCATAGATAACTAAAAATAAATGTAAATGTTTTTTTTAAATAATAGTTTTTGCACTTTTTACATTGATAGTGTTGTTTACAAAAGCATGGTATTACATGCATTAATTTCACATTCACATTTTACGGCGTACATGAGCCTCAGAGGACACACGCGGTGGGTGACGTTAGAAAAACGCCCTCTCACATTCATCCTCAGTGCGGTTCATCAGGCTTACTTTAGGCTGTGTGTACACCTCAGATACACCACAGTAACAAACTGTGCTTGAGCTCAAAGGAACCTTCATTTAATATGCAAATGTTTACTCTGTTTCAGAGGGATGGGATCGGTAGAGAGAAACTCTTTTACATTGAAACATTTGAGTGTCACAGAGTCCCGTGTTTTACCAAGTGCAGTTTTAGATCAGGATGCCCCTGTATTTGAATTAAAGGTAATTGTAGGCCATTTGAATTATTACAGAAAACACATTCAGTATCAAACTGTATGCAAAACAAAAGCAAAATGTATATAATAATACAATTATATTGACTACTGGACATACAAAATCAATCTGGTTTATTTTCGAAGATAAAGTATAAAAATTCAAGTTCAATATAATTGTATAAATTAGGCCAGTTGATGACAGTATTATACAAGTAATATTTTCCTGATTAATGTTGACTTTTACTTTCTAATCCCAGATACTATCGACTAAAACACACTAAAATCCCAAATCGTGTTTCTGCTTTAATAACTGTACAGTACATGTGACCTTCAACAACATGATCAAATCTATTCTCGCTTCAGTGCAGAACTGCTTACACTGATATTATCAGACTGTATTTGGCTACACATCATGACAGATACTATAAAGATGTGAGACCAGCTCTGTTGTGATTGTGGATGGCAGTCAAAGTGGAGAAACCTGTGCTAGTCTTCTTTTACACTCAAGTTGCTCCCAGACGTGTCTTATGAAAGATAAACCTTTTTTTATTTTTTTATGGAGGAAACAATAAAGTAATGTACTGCCTACAAGACATTGACTGCACCCACGCGAAACCGAACCAAGGGTACTTACAATCTAATATCTAAGCTTTCTTTCACTGCAGTCCTCAGACACAGGCAGGTTTCTCTCCGACTCTTGTCTGACACCCATCCCTCTGGAGAGCAGATCTGGCCCAAGAGCCCTGCTGAGCCTGGAGACTCCCACACCACCCGACAGAGCAATGTGCACAGACGCTACACTACAGAATATTCTACTGGGCGTGCAACAACAGCAACGCTTCTTTTGAGTGCATGCACTTCTAGTGCCACATGGCTTGTTTATATGCATTCTTAAATCAAGATTCAAGATTTTTTTTTATTTTCTATTCGTCACATACAAGATTATATATAGCATATATAACCAGCAGTGAAATGTGAGGTAAATGTTGTCACATATACCGCACAGTGCACATGGTTGCTGTTTTATGGCATTATATGAGAAATATCATTCAATGGTTGTCTCTGGCGGCCGACAGCAGCCCATCCCCCTCTCTGAGAGCCCAGACTGCCTGGGGAAGGGGAAGGGGAAGGGGAAGGGGAGGAGAGTCTGCCAGACAGCCAGTCACTGAGTGCATCAAGCCACATGGATCACCTTTCAGTGCTTTCTGGAGAGATGCGCCTGTGTGCATTCATAATTAAGGAGCACGCGAACTCCAGGGAGCTGGCACGCGCACAATAAATGACTGTCACCATGAGGCATTTTGTACATTGACCTGCAGACACTTATAAACGTGCTCAGATATAAAAGCCACTCACAGTAAGCAACGCACAGCTGCTGCTACGTGAACATTAAAAATAAAATACAAAATCTAGTAATATGTGCTTTTGGCAGACGGTCCAACTGGAGCAGAGAGACACGCCCACTTATGCAAATGTGAAAGTGAGTCAACGGCAGTGTTTAGGGTTCAGTTCCAGCTGAGTTTATTTCCTTTATGAAAAAGTTCTGTACAGGAGCATATGAACAGTCTGACAGGCAGGGACTTGACACGATAAGCTGGCATGTGTTGGCATGATTAGACATAACAAGATTTCTACACAGCATATTGCACAGAATGGAAGAAAATAAAGTTAATATATTTCAACTGTATATAAAAATCCTTAACAAGCATCTTGAAATGAAGAAAAGGCTAAGCAAGGATGTATAAAGATAGTGCCTGTCGAGATAAAACGCAACAACACAGCCTACATAAACACACACTATTTTAGCCTATGATACAGCTGTACAAAGAGGGTTTTTTTTTTTTTTACACAACAGCTATAAACCTGAATCGGAAATACAAATCTATTCACCATGCCTTAAGATACTAAAACAATCAAGTAGAAAATATTAAATATTCAAATACAATGAGGAACGCAGTTCATAATCGTCGCGAAACTCAAATGGACCATTTGAATGTGTAACGATTTTCCCTCCAGTGGTTTCTCAAGATATAAAACGTCAAGAAAATCGCTCGATTAAAGCTACAATCGGTTTAATTCGGCACGATCAGGGAAAATGTAAAAACGAAGCACATGTTGGCTTGAACTGTGTTGTGTCGTGTTCTCGTGTGTGTGTGTGTGTGTGTGTGTGTGTGAGACGCCTGCAGATTGAGACTGTAAACATGAAACAGGTGGTCCGTTCAGATCCACCTGGCTCTTCAAATTAGAAAATCCAAAACACCGATCGACACCCCTATTTATATATATTTGTACAAAAATACACTGAGAAAATAATCAAACGTTTCCTCTCTGTAAGTGTCAAAAGTCTACATTTAAATATAAAAACAAAGGTGAAAACTCTAGCCCTTCTTCGGAGAAGGAGACAGACAGATGCGGGTTCTTACAGGAACACAAAATAAGACGAACTGTTTCAATATAAATACATCCATATAAAAATGGCATCTGAAGAACAGAAAAGAACACAGCCATGACGAAATTAACAGTTTGGTCCTGAATTGTAGAGAGTAGTATATAAAGTTCAGCACAGATTTGAGTTTGTGTTTGAATCCTGAAGGTAAGAATGAAAACAGCTGGTGATTTTTATTCCTGCGAGAAGTAAATCAAACATAGCGCCATCTATCCATGTACATCATCCTAACGCTAGTTTAACTGTTCGACAGAAAGCTCAATACAAGAGACGACAGATAACATGCCTTCTTTCTTTTCTGTTCTTTTTCTTGGTGTAAAAAACGACTTGCCTTTTGTCAACCCACCTTGTTAATAAATCCGCCTCGCTGAAAATCAGCCTAAATATCAGTACCTCTTTAAACAATCAAGTCCACTAGGCGAATGGTTAGTTCATAAACGTCTCTTTTGAAGTAAAAATGATTAAACAGGCGATCAAAGCCTGCCTTCGTGTGCGTGCAAATCAATCACAGTTGTCCAGTTCAGAACGTGTTTTCTCGAGCACTCCTCGTGAACTTCTTCCTCTAGTCTCGCGCCCAGCACGGCCCTCTCGCGACTAAATGTTTCACGGGCGCCGTCACGTTTCCGTCCTGTCAGCATTTCACCGAAGCATCGAAGCTTTGTTTTTCAGCACGTCGCCGGGCGAGAGCCTTCACACTGCGGCTTATTTTACAAACAAACACACTTGTCTGTTATCCCTTGTGTTCAGTGTTCTTCCTCAGACGCATTTCCCCTAGTTCAGCACGTGAGCCGTGAACACCAAGTTAGAAATGGTGGACTCCAGCCAGTCCCCAGAAATCATCTCGCTCACCTCCGGCGTGCAGTAGTCGGGGAACTCGAAATGAGAAGCCCCGGACTCGAAGTGCATGTCGAAGTCTCTGTCCAGCACCGACGAGCCGATGCTTCCCATGGACATGCTGTCAAAGCCTGGGCTCGGGTTAACGTCCAGCATGTCTTCGTCGAGCTCCTCGTCGGAGGAAGAGGAGAACTGCGATGAAGAGGAGGAGGAGGAGTGCGACCCGGACGGAGCGGGCGAGGACGCCCGGATGCCGGTGAACCGGTGGCGGTCCGAGGACGCGCTGCTGGGGGAATCTGCGCCCTCCTTGCCGCTGCTCGCGCCGTCCTCGTACAGACTCAGCGGGTCGCTGGACTCGACGGAGCTGCTCAGGGTCGGGCTGCCGGGCACGGCTGCTGAAGACGGGCTTATGCCGCTACAGCCTCCGTAAACGTACACCCGCTTCGCCTTCTTGTCGGGAATCTGCTTGGAAGCCGACGCGGACTTGGATTTGTAAAGAGAGTGGTGATCCGCGGGGAACGCTGCCTTGGCGCCGGTCAGGACTATTCTGTGCGGCTTGCTCGTGGACCTGGAGCTCCCGCTCTTCTTCGAGGCTGGTTTCGAGCCGGCGCTGGCGCAGCTGCTCCCGCTGAGCTTCTCTCCCTTCTCGCTCGGTTTGGAGCCGCTCGACTTCACCTTTTTTCTCGGCCGGTACTTGTAGTCGGGGTAGTCTGCCATGTGCTTGAGCCGCAGGCGCTCCGCCTCTCGGATGAACGGGATCTTGTCGCTGTCTTTGAGGAGCTTCCAGCGCTTGCCGAGTCTCTTGGAGATCTCCGCGTTGTGCATGTCCGGCGACTGCTCCATAATCTTGCGCCTCTCGATTTGCGACCACACCATGAACGCGTTCATCGGTCTCTTGATGTGACCGCTGGGGGTTTTGCACCAGCCGGGGTCAAGCTTGTCACCCCCGGATGCCGTGGAGCCGGGGGTCGGGGAAGAAGCCATGTCCAGATCCAGCGCGCCGGAATCGGACGAGTCCCCAGCAAACACCGTGCTGCTTGTTTTCTGGACCATTGCTACACCAGTCTGTGTGTGTGTGTGTGTGAGAGCCTCTGTGCGCTCTCAAGTCCAACGTGTCGCTAAAGAAAACTCAGTCTGATAGTAGTCCTGAGGAGAGCTGGTGCACCACACACACGCTTTCAGTCGTGCTCAGTGCAGTGGCGTGGCTTTATCATAGAGTTCACGGAGCTGAAACAGTGTCCGATTTCCACAGTGTCCGTGCATCCAGTAATAATGCTGTAACAGTCGAAGAGCAGTTGAAAGTTTGTATATGAGCGCAGTGGTGTGAGGGCTCAGTGTTAGTGTGTGCGCGACGCAGCACAGCTCTGTTCGAGTTTCGGAAGATATCTGACTCCTTCTGCATATCCTTCCCCGTTCAAACCATGCGGGAAAACCGGGATGTGATGCTAGCACAAGTGTTCGTCTCTTGAAAACAGTCTGTAAGTTTCAACAGACTTCTATTCTGCTTCATGCAGTTTTATCCGTTTCCAATGGAATAATAGCGACGGCAGCCGGCCAATGAGCTGCTGTCTCTACCCTTCCCCGAGCCAAAAACACGCCCAGTCTCTTTTCATTGGTGCAAAAAGGAATCTAATAATCATCAGCGCGTGCAATGAGGAGCTTTGGGTCTGACCTCATTCCAGTGTACTCGACAAACTTAGTTTTAAAGATAGCTACACGCTGATGTGTATTTTTATTTTATTTTTGCATGTCGACAAGGGAGGCGTGATCTTTTAATCCTTAGAAATAAAAACGCATTCTGCGTTCAGTTAAAAAACAAATCTGGATATGTTCATAAAAGACTATATTTTGACAGGCACATATTTTGACAACAATATGAAACAGCCAATACATCAATATGAATGAAAGAATCCTGCCCATGAATATTAATATATATATTAATATATATATTAATCAATATCTGCCATCAAGCTCTCGCTCATGAGAGAGTCTCGTGCTCAGGGCTGTGTTGGTGTGCAGTGGCAGGATCGAGGCTCGTGTGAGTGAGTGAGTTCAGGCTATGCGCGTTGTTTTGGCTGGTTCGGGAGAGGGCGGGGCCTCTGAGCAGCCGGGCGGTCCGTCGTCACAGAGCGCACGCCCCAATCAGAGTTGGTTTTCTAAGTCGAGGCTAGCAGCGCTCTCTAGATTCTGAGAGATCTTTAAGGCTCTGGAACAAGTTTGTGTCGAACGTCGCCTCTTACCCATGCTGCCCGCGCGCCAGTGCTTCATAGACACCGGTGCATGTTTTGACCGGGACCCGACAAGACCCTGCCCCGGTCCACGCCCGCCGCCGAGGACACACTGGACGGCAGTGACGCTAGATGGCAGAGTGCAGCCAAGCGACTCAATTCGCTTGCTGTTAATGCATCAGAATGTATATTTGTTTAAGAATGACATAACGACCAACCGACAGATCTTTCTCAACGGTTTGCCTTGCATCCTTGTTATTGTTTATCCAAAACATGAGCTCAAGCGTGACCTCTTTGGAATAATGTCACGCTCCTCACTTGAGTGTACATCAGCAAAACAATGCGACTGAAAGCGTCATAGGCTTGTGTTCATGGGTCGTGACTTGTTCAAACCCTCTCAGGAGCCATGAAACGACGCGACACACATCAGAAGACAGTAACCCAGCAGACTAATACAAGACACGCTTCTCTGACACATGACAGTTACATCACGCGCAGTTACATGTATTTAGATGTGTTTTGTTATTTATCGGTGTGAAATATTTATTTGTCAGTTCTGTGCAGCTTTTCAAAACATTATTTTTGATTAAAATGTAATAAAGCGCACCTTTAAGTAATAATGGACCTGTGTAAACTGATAATAAACCACGTTATGTTTACACACGTGGGTGTAACTTGCATTACTGTGTGACTGGTGTTGCGCGTGGTCCAGCTGTTAACGTGCACATGTCAAAGCAGCAGGTGCAGGGCGTCTATAGCACACACACCAACACTGTATGTATACCCTACCATCCGATTCACTGGCAGTATTTTTGCATCACTGGCATATCCAGTTAGCGACTATTAAACTGAATGGACTGCATTTAGGCCGAGAATTATATTCTAGAATAACATAGTTCAAGTATGTGAAACTTTTTTTATCACAACAAATGCACATATGTAAACTTAGCCATTCATTGTAAAAAAAAAAAAAACACATCAAGAAAACATTTCCAATGATATACAGGCTTACCATTTAATTACATTTTCAAGTGTATATTTTTCTGTTCTGAAACTGGAATTCTGGTTTTAGCTATAAGGCATGCTAATTAAAAGTATAAATACAATTATGTATACAAATACAAACATGTAGTTCAAGGTCATAAAAACTGCATGCAGGCATCAGAAAATGCTGTTTTAGAGGAAGTATAGACTACAGGCCATACTGCTATTGCTTGACATGTAATGTCCAGTTATTTCACTTCATTCTACAGTTCTGCATTGCATAGCCAACACTTCTAATGATCAGTGATGAATAATTGATCTGCTCTGAGAACACATATTCAGAGTTCATGTGTGCACAGCGAGGTCCGTGTGCTTCTCTGTTTAGACACAGACACCTTGCGTATATGTAGGTCACACATGTACATAAATCTGTGTCACGCACTGTCAAGAAACAGCACATCTGCTGTGCTATAATGAAGATATTGATCATCATATCATGCAAAGTGTATTTGATCAGCTGCTTCAGACACATCTTATCTTATCGGCTGAGCAGCTGTCTGGTGACGCCCGGTTAATCATTTAAACACAGACCCCAGCATGCTTACTGACGAGACTTTAAAAGTCAAACTTTGATTTTAAAAGTTCAGCAAGGGGAACATCTGTCGACGCCAAGGTCGGATGGAAGTGAGACAGACAGAGATAGGCAATGAAAGATTAGATTACAAGTTGGTCTTTTTATCGGCCTATGCAGAAAGCTGTCTCTCATGTCCTTAAATATAACATCATTTTAAAAACCGTTAAAGCATTAATAGTTACAAAATAATAATAATAAAAAATTCCCTATTACCTGTTGATTGAGAGGATTTAGTAAGGCAGCTAGAATCCTGAGGGACGAGTGAATTACAAGCACACACACACACACACACACACACGCAGTGCCTCGGTCCTAAACCCATTGGAGAGATGTTTGGCTGCCTCCTGGAAGAGTCTGCAGTGATTCCCCTGTGGTTTACGTCCATATATACCACAGCTCCCTGTTCTAATGTCAATGGCTCTTGAATTCTCTGCAGACCCACACCACCCTAAAGACAATAAAATTAGAAAGAAGTGTAAGAAAAAACAAAATGAAACAAGCTTTTTGTTACACTTTCCACCGTGGAATAAAATGTAATTTTAAATGCACAGAAAACAGAAAAAAATGTTGTTTTTATTTCCAGAAAAAATCAAACAAAATATCAATATATTTCTAGATGTGCAAAAGTGGAGACTGCAAATTGACACATTTTCTAGTGAAACGACAAAGTGACTCAACACCAATTACAGGCAAACGTCAAGCTCTTCGCACCTAATGGGCAGACCAGAGACTGAAATGGAGAAATAAGGGTTAAAGTATGTGTGTTACTGAAGGAGAGGGCCTCGTAATCCATCTGCTCTCAGTTTACTGCCTCAATTTGCCTTTGTATTTAACATGAATGTTAAGGAAATGTGTATGCAAAAAACTCATTGTCTGGCCATCATGTTTTGTTATTGTGTTTGGAAATTGGGGCAGATGTATTTGCCATGCATTCAAAAGCAGAAATGAAATTCTGAAGTGGAATTAACGTCATCTTTCTGTTCTTCCTCTTCTTATGGCAGAAGTTTTCTTATAAATCTATTGTTATGTACACCTGTCTCATCTGACAGTATGTGAACTTGATCATGGCGACGAACAATAATGGGAGAATATGCCTTCAACACAACTAGTGTGAGAGTAGTCAACACGTCTGACTTCTGTAAGAAACGGTGTATACATTTACATTATTTAATTCAGCAGATGATTTCATTCGAAGCAGCTCATAATTTAGAGACTTGGCGGTTTTGGGAAGGGCAGGGAGATCCTTCCACCACGGAGGTACAGTGATTTTTTTCCAAAAGCTTATTTTTTAAGTGTTCACTGTGAGTTTGATATCTCTAGAGATTCAGTGACGGCTTGATTACAGTATGGTTCTGTTGGTGCTGAAGCTGTTTGTTCAATAGACAGGTCTAGATAGGTATATTTTATAATGATATGAAACACCAAACTAGAATTTTGTAAAAGTGCAGAAACTGAAACTGCCTTTGAGCAAGGTCTATAAAATACTGATTTGCACTAAATGTTGCTTTACACCTCTCCTGTGAGGTGTACATGAGAAGGTGTGATGGTATATAAGCAACTCACAATTCTGTTCATTGTATTGAGTATGAAACTGAGAGCGGTGTTGTTGAGAGGGTGGTGTTGTCTAGATTTTGTCCAGATTTTTTGGTCAATTACAGAGTCATATGGTGTATTAACACCTTCACCTGTCCACAGCTCCTCAAAAGTGACCTTGGGGCACTGAGCAATTACCAGACCTCCCCTGGATTGCTCTTGACCTTATGAAAGTGTTTCAGAGAATCTGGATGCTGTGAGGTTTAGACGGATCATGTGCATTCATGCTTGGCTTTTTGAGCATGGTTTTACAGCAGGTATAGAAAGAGGATGTCTTCTATGGTTTGTTGCAAAATGGAAAAGCACAAAAGGTTCCTCTTTGTGTTTTATAGATCAGACTAGAAAGGAGTAAAGGCAGTGTGTGAGAGTGATCGGTGGCCAATCAGTTGTCTTTTAAAAATCTGTCCATAGTGTTGATGGCCTATAGGTGTGACTAGACACGGTTTCTGATATTAATTTCCCCTTCTTTTAGGTAAAGAGTGTTGGAGTCACAGACAGATTTGAACTTGCAACCTTTGCCACTGAATGCAAGAAATATGCAGAGTCTCCCTATAGATATCAGGGCTATCAGAAGCCCGAAGCCCCGGCGCACATGCCGGCCTGCCTTTAGAGTGTCAGGACCAGACCGCACCAGACGGTCGGATGAATTGGTAAGGGGTTCCCTGTCCTTTGGTTCTCCATGTCTGGCAGGACGCCGAGCAATGGGAGATGTGTCAGCTGATCCGTGATCATTCGGCTGCTGCGGCTCTGGTTTGCACAGGCGTCTCTGGGCAGAGTCGGACTGCTCGTGTTTCGCTCCTCTCTCCCCTCAGACGCACTGCGGCAGCCACTGCACACACACACACACACACACACACACACACACACACACACACACACTGCACTCGCTTCTGTTTTTAGGAGGGAGGGAGTGGGACGGCTCTCTTGTCTTGTCTCTCCCAAACTATTCCTTCTTCAAGTCTCGCTTGGAAGGCTTTCTGCGGAGAACGTGAACATGCCTGGGAAGTTTGGAGGCAGGATCTATACCCTTGGTTTCCATGAGGAATACAACATTTCCCCAAATAGTTGGTGAGCTTGCAACAGATCCAAGAGGAACAAACGTTCTTGAAGGAGGGAATGCATTGTCTATGGTCTGTGTGGCACTGGATTATCGCGGTGGACTCGGATAGCTTTTCTGCTTCAAATTTAAGGCTTTGACCACAGGCCTCTCCCAGTCGCACCTATCCGATCATGCCATCATCCTGTAACTAGATAATAGATTCCCGGAGTCCTGCTTCCAGCGGGTGAATCAGGGAGAGAGCTGCCCCAGACAAGCTGACCTAAATCGATCCCAGCGCTGTCTGGAAGCTGCGAGTGAGAGAGAGCGAGAGCGAGGCGCAGCTTCTTACCAGCGGATCTGCTCTCCGCCAGCAGCATCATGTGGAGAATCGGAGGGACTGCAGACTCTCTCTCTTTTGCTCTTGTTTCCTGAGCTGCCGGAGGGAAACTGGCACGCCTTGCCACATCTCTTGGGGATCAGCTCCTTTCCAACGGTTTCTTCCTCGTCTCCTCCAGCAGTGATCAATCAGTCAAGCTCTGGCGCCAGTTTCATGGAGAATTAGTTGCTGCTCTGAGCCACTCTGATCAGCCGGCGCTGGGGGAACACATCTACCTGGACTGGGACACGGCTGTGCCGAATACCGTCTGCGTCTGTAGAGCTGTGAGCGAGGGACAGTCTGGGCTCCACAAGCGGAGTGGATTATGGCAGGAGTGTATCCTTCTCTCTTCCCTCTCCACCTCCTGTTTTTACTGTGAGTGTATAATGCGTATGTCTCTCTCTCTTCCTCTCTCTCTCTGACACACACACACACACACACACACACACACACACACATCGGTTCTCTCTGGCTTATCTCAGTCTCTGTTGGCTGATCTGTGAAGGGTGTTTTGCGGCTATCAGAGATGATATTTCTTACAATAGCTCAGAAAACATGATTCAAACACTTGAGGAGGGAAACCATGTGTAATGTAATGTAAACATTACAGCAGCTGCTATTTTTATTTAAATGTTATGTATTAAAATAACTTGTTTTACTACAACAATGATTTGCAGCTGAAGTAAATCTCCTGACCTGAGAAAGCAGTTGCAGAAATGTGCCTGCTGAACAAAGAGCATAATAAAAAATATATTGTATTTAAGTTACTGACATGTTTATAAATCAATTAATAGTTACAGAGATTGTATATCTAAAATATAATTTGCCAATTTAAATCATTTTTCTGGTTACAACGAGAACACATTTGAGAACATCAGACCTGGCATTTAAAAGTCAAATTTTGTTGCAGTCCTCTGAGATTAAGACATTGATCATAAGTCAGATATACAGACAGTCAAACAAAGACAAACAAATGATACAGACATACAAGATAGAAATATGGTTCAGATTTATTGTTCCTATGTCTGATCACCTTTAAATATTGTTGTAATGTGACATTTCATTGGGTTTCAAAGTGATTTCAAAGTGCCTCTTGTTTTGTCATACATTTATATGTACTTTATATTAAAGAAATGCACATAAATTCAAGAAATAATTATGAATAAAGACAGTTTTAATCAAATGCAGCATGACATTTCTTTATGCAATCTGTTTAGTCTTGTGTCTCCAGTAAAATGTACCACAGTGCCATTATTCAGGATGTGAATTCTCAATTCATTAAAAGTACTAAAGGTTAAACTATGCACCCATTGTGATCTAATATACAAAATGTGGTAAAATGTTTAACAGTCTCATCGCTGTTCTTCACCCTTGAACTGCATCCAGATCATGTATAACGGATAAATCAAGCATTCAGGATAACAGCTGACTATATTAGGCATCATAATTACAGGTGCTCTATCTCGATCACACACTCAGGTGATCGTAATACCACCGGCATTTCTAATGCCATGTGTCCTATTATATGTGTACGAGCTAAAGCCTGTCCATCTCATTAGCTCATCTTGTGTTTCTGACTCAAAATCACCTGATTACTGGAAATGTCAGGCAGGATTGTTGTCATTCTGTTCAGGTGTTTCACAGTGGGACTCATTGAGTCTTTTAGTATCATGATGGTATTATGGCAAGTTTTCCCAATTTCAGTGAATATGTTAAAACTGAAGTGCATCATTTTTAATGCTGTCTCACTATGAAAAAGAGACGATCAGTTCTCATAAAAAGTGTAACTCTGCAATGCTTAATTTGAAAACATTGCTTTGTATTTTGATCCTGATCCTGAAAAAAAAAACACTGACTCAACTAATGGAGTGAGTTTATGACAGTCTTAGCTGTTTTTCACAATGAAGAATATGTTCAGCAACACGTTTCGATGATTTGCAGTTCTGTTTGGTGACTCAAATTGTAAAAAAGGATTTCATATTTAAGCATCTAAATGTCAAACGTAGCTTTATGCATGCAAGCAAATCATCTGAAACAGACATCTGTGTTTGCATGAATTATATGCATTCTATTTGATGATTTCCATCCATTAGGAAATGTCACATGTACTTCTGTATGCACAGACCACAGTCTCTAAATCCCTCTTCTGAGATGAATATAAATTCTTTGACATTTCAGTAAAATGTCCTCACATCATGCCAGCACATAATGAGCGTTCATCACGTTCCATACAATGAATGAGTATTTTATAATGTAAAAACAGAACACCTCAACTGGCGGAATCGGTTTATGTGACATTTAAAGAACACAAGCGTAATTCTGATGTTGAATGTCATGTTTTTTTGTTTGAGACATGCTTATGGATCAATATCTGAATAACTAGGCCTTTGGTTTCATAACGCTCTGCTGTCAGCTTGTTGTGCTCTTGTTTTGACACATTGAATGATTTATGCTCTTGCGAAAGACGGCAGGAAAATGTGACAAACAGCAATGCGATGATTAATCAGATTCTCTTGTGTGCATCAGACATTCTCAAACAGAGCAACCAGTGTCCGTCAAACGTGAAATTAGCGTCAGCGCTTGCAGTGAATGTCTGTGCTCAGTTTATGCTCCTCTGAACGTGATGCTTGTTTATCATTCAGCCCCGTCTGATAAAACATGACCTGCACTCATATCTGAGCTTTCAGCTTTGGCTTCATTTCAGCAGCTGTGGCAGAGCTCTTTCAGATCGTGCCAGCAATCTCATGACAGCAGGAGACGCAATTAAAGCACTGGGATTTCTAAAACATTACCAGCAACACTCGTGGAGTGGAGAGGTCAAAAGATTTAGAAACTGGAACTGAAAAGAATTATACTTTTTGAACAGTATTATCCTTTTTAGTTCCACTTTCTGATTATTTAGATTTCTCCACTCCACAAGTGTTAATAACCACACAAAAGCCTTGCTAAGAAAGCACTGGAAATGCCATCAAGAACCTTTTTTTAAATTTTTATCTTTTGATAAAATTTGTTATCGAGACTCAATTAGACCACCTGTTTGATCAAATGGCAGACATGCAAACTGCACATATGTAGCCTTTGTGAATATAAGTTTGAGAATCTGACTCAGATTGGTGCCAGTTTCTTCAGAATTGTAATGTGTGTCGGTGATGAAGTAACACAAAGACACATGCAGAAGTCTCATGTTTACCATTAATCATCTAGAGGAACCTGAAGACACTGCATGTTAATCTATGCTTCTTTGTTTCTGTCTCCTCTGAGATCTGCTGCTCTGGATCTCCACTGTAACTAAGCATATGTTTCCGTCCGATCTATCAATCCCCATGCAAACATTTTCATACAGGTGGTCTGTCAGCACTCAGTTCTTCAGCATCAGCAAGGTTTCAGATAAATATGATGAACGTGTGTGATATGCAGGTCACCTGCAGGTCTGGATGTAATTACATGGGAAGGATCTGATCATGAGCGAACACATGCCTCCGGTCAGCTCAATCTGAGCTCAGACCCTAGAGACCTGAGAAGAGTGATGGTGCAGAGGGAGAGATGTGCAGTCGCATGTGAGGTGGCAGGAAGTGTGAATGACCAGGAAGTGCATTGAAGCGAGAGACAGCTCACCTTAGCAAACAGATGGACTCATTATTAAGATGATGGGGAATGTGAAGGCATTAGCCAAGCATCAGAGTGCCACTGCTATTACAGTATATGCAAGGATCTTGTTTGTGGACTTCAGCTCCACTTTCAACACCATCATCAACACCCTTCAGAATAAATTCGCACAGCTCCCCGTGCCCACCTCCGTCTGTCAGTGGATCAACAGTTTCCTGACAGACAGGCAGCAGCTAGTGAGGCTGGGAAAACTCGCATCCAACACCGGTACCATCAGCACCGGAGCTCCCCAGGGCTGTGTTCTCTCCCCACTGCTCTTCTCCCTGTACACTAATGACTGCACATCTAAGGACCCCTCTGTCAAGCTCCTGAAGTTTGCAGATGACACCACACTCATCGGCCTCATTCAGGACGGTGACGAGTCTGCTTACAGACAGGAGGTTAAAGAGCTGGCTGTCTGGTGCAGTCTCAACAACCTGGAGCTTAACACGCTCAAAACAGTGGAGATGATCGTGGACTTCAGGAGAAACCCCCCTGCACTCCCCCCACTCACCATCATGAACAGCACTGTGACTGCAGTGGAGTCATTCAGGTTCCTGGGCACCACTATCTCTCAGGACCTGAAGTGGGACATTCACATTGACTCCATTGTGAAAAAGGCCCAGCAGAGATTGTACTTCCTTCGCCAGCTGAGGAAGTTTAACCTGCCACAGGCACAGATGACACAGTTTTACTTGACTATTATTGAGTCGGTTCTGTGCTCTTCTATAACTGTCTGGTTTGGGTCAGCCAGCAAATCCGATTTAAGAAGACTGCAACAGACTGTTAGGACAGCAGAAAGGATCATTGGTGTGCACCTGCCCAGTCTTCAGGACTTGTACAACTCCAGAGTGAAGAAACGGTCAGGTAACATCATCACAGACCCCTCTCACCCCGGACACAACCTGTGTGCACTTCTCTCCTCAGGCAGACGCTACAGATCTCTGGGCACGAGAACATCTAGACATAAAAACAGCTTTTTCCCCCATGCCATCCCCAGCTTAAACAGTTAAAATATCAATCATTACCTGTGTTCTGTAATTCATTTCCGTAAGTCATTCTACATTTTTAATTATTGACTTTCTCAAGTATTATGTAAATACATATGCATATCTCTATTATTTAAACAGTTCTATACAGAGTAAAAATGCACAAATCTGTACATAAATCAATCTACTGTTCCAGATTCATACACATTATTTATTGCTAAGTCTGGCTAAATTTATTTTTATTTTTTGTTCTCATGTCAGATGTGTATGTATGTCTGTACCAGGAGCACCTTAAAAACACACACACACACACACACACACACAGACACAACAAATTCCTTGTGTTTTTGCGCACACCTGGCGAATAAAGCTAATTCTGATTCTGATGTAGTCTGGAGGTGAAGGGAACACTTTGAGGATATCCTGAATCCGGAGGACATGCCCTCACAAGTTGAGGCAGAGTTGGATGACTCAGGGGAATTCTGGCCTGTTTTCCCTGACAGAAGTCACTGAGGTAATCATAAAGCTCTGAAGTGACAAGACTACGGAGTGGAAGTCAAGTCAAGTCACCTTTATATATATATATATATATATATAGTAAAGGTGACTTTATGACTGTGTCAAAGCAACTGAACAACATTAATTAGGCAAATAGCGTGCTAATAATGCAAAAGGCCAATAGTAAACACTCAATTTTCAGTTAAAGGCAGTTCATCACTGAATTCAGTGATGTCATTATCCAGCTCAGTACAGTTTAAATAGTATCTATGCAATCAAGTCGACGATATTGCTGGAAATTAAGTGTCCCCAACTAAGCAAGCCAGAAGAACCAAAACTCCATCGGTGACAGAATGGAGAAAAATCCTTGGAGAAACCAGACTCTGGAAGAGATTCAACCCTGAGATGCTGAATGCGCAAGATCCGTGGATCTTATTTTTTTTTTCCTTGTGTGCCACTGTTCTACACATTTCCTATGTATCTCTTAGCACTTCAGACGTTTGTTCTATTCGACAGCAAGTGTCCTGCGAAGTGGACTTCATGATTCCAGTTTGAAGGGAACTCCTTCTCCTATGACATAATCGTAACAGACCAAGAGTAAGAAGGTGTTCTGCAGCTGGAAAAAATGTTTTCAGAAAGTTTCATGTGTTTGATTTTCTATTGTTATAAGAAAACAGGTTGTAACAGAATTACTGTGAAAACGTAATTAGTTAACTTTTCCCCAGATGGGTCATTTTAGTTGCTAACCACTTTTTATTATATAAACAACTAGAGAAACATATGTCTCATCTGGTGCACATTTAAGCACTGAATCGCTGTTCATGACATTTGTGGCAATCTTTTAATATCAAGTGATTACAGACAATTGGGCAGTCATGGCCAAATGGTTAGAACGATGGAATTGTAACCCAAAGCTCACAGCTTCAAGTCTCAGTACCAGCAGGGATTGTAGGTGGAGGGAGTGAATAACCAGTGCTCTCTTCCACCTCAATACCACGACTGAGGAGAGACCCTTGAACAAGAACCAAACCCCCAACTGCTCAAACTGCACAAAAATGGCTTTCCACTGCTCCAGGTTTTTGTTCATAGTGTGTGTGTGCTCGCACTTGGATGGGTTAAATTCAAAGTATGGGACACCACACTTGGCTACATGTCACAACACTTTATTATTATCACAACTAGAATAAAAATAATAATAATAATAATAATAATAATAATAATTTCCTTGCATGTGAGATGATATGTAAAATGTCCTCATTTATGTCTGTGCTCTAATTCCATTCAGTATCCATTTCATTTTAACTGATGACTGAAGCTGTGTGTGTCTGTCCCTTGTGTGCCGATTGTGTTTAAAGCCTGTCTGGCCTCTCTGGCCTCAGGCAGCAGGTGAAGGAACTTGTCCTGTAATGTCCTGCTGACCTTTTCTTCTGTCTCAAACTTGAGTGGATCTGCTGCAGGTCCTGCTGGATTTATGGAGTTTAGAGTCTTATGGGAGATGGCAGGAGAAGAAACCTGCTGGAAATTGGATTGTGGCTGCTGGTGTCCCTTGAGTAGCTGACTTTTTATTGGACGGCTGCTTTTTGTTCGGATATTAGGCATGAGTAATGTGGCTCTATGACGACCTCCATGACTTCTCAAGGTGACAGGGACTTTCATCTCTCTCTCTCTCTCTCTCTCTCTCTCTCTCTCTCTCTCTTTCTCTATCTCTCTTTCTCTATCTCTTCTTTTGCCTTGTTGAGCTAAAAGCCCTTTCTGTTCTCTGCCATCACGGTCCATTGTGAAAGTCAAGCAGAGCTGGAGGAGGTGAGAAAAGGAACACCCTGTGATCTGTCTTTCAACACCTTGAGTTTCTCTACGATCCTCACGCCACTCGTCTCATTAAACTCCCACTGAGCGTCCATGAAAGAGCCTCACAGTGGTTAAAATAATGGCTTTTGCTCCTTCTCACCTGGCAGGGATTAATATGTACTTATAAATAGCTTTTCATTATGAAGTGAATCCAAGGAAATGTAATCTGTTACTGAAAAAACAGTTTCACCTATTTACATTTAAAAATGTAAAATATACTTTTCAAATCCTGTCGGAGTAATAGGATGAATAAGGAAAGAACTAAAACAGGGAATATGTTTATGAATATGCGTGTGTGTGTCAGTGGGAATGATAATATGAGTTTTTAAGAGCATTTTACACACTGTTGCCAGTTAAACTGAGATATGTTCCATTTCATGAAAAAATTATGCTGGATTCAGACTATCATCCATGACTTCACAGCCTTGACATGACTAAGAGTGTTTTCTCATTCATCTCTCTTTCTCTCACATAGTGAAGCTTCATATCAAGTGATCACTGCAGCTTGACCTGAAGAAGCACAGGAGAAGAAAAAGAAGACATCCCAAGGTTACGAATGTAATCCTTGTTGGAACAAGACGCTGCGTCAAACGCTTTGGGGAATGCCTTTGGCAAGACCGACTCTGAATATCTTGTGCAATCTTTCCAATTGAAGGGCATGACGTCACGGGCAGGGTGACGTAACGACCAGGAAGCTATAAAAGCACGTTCCGCACAGCTGGCTTCAGCTTCGAGTAAGGAAGCAGGCGCTGGCAAGGGTGCCGGAAGTATGGCGATGTGACGCAGCATCTCGTTTCCTCGAGGAATTAGGGTTACATTGGTAACCTTGGGACGTTCCTCTTCAGGAACTCGAGCTGCATCGAACGCTTTGGGGAACGATGTGCCCACGCTGCCAGACTTCCAAATCCCTGCCTAGTGTGTATCCAAAGAGCACAGCTAAGGGCGAGAGAACAGAAGAGCCAGGAGTGGCTCGTATATCAAGATCGTAAAATCAGACGAACGTAGAGGGCATGGACCATCAGGGAGGGCAGATGGCCTGCAGTACTATGGGTTGTGGCATGACAGAGGGAACTTTAAGAACAAAACCCGCTCGAGGGTATAAAAATGCTCTGGCCATACAAAGGGCAAAGTCTTGGTAGGTAGGGGCCACCGAGAGAGCCAGAAGATCTCCTAATCTCTTTAGAGAGGTGATAGCCAGTAACAAGGCAGTCTTAAGAGTCAGATGTCTATCTGAGATATCATGTATTGGGTCAAATGGAGCTTTACAAAAAGCCTCTAAAACCACAACCGATTCCCAGGGGGGAACACGGGACCATGCTGGAGGCCTCAGTCTCAGTGCACTGCGGAGGAAACGTGTAACTAGAGGGTGTCTACTCACTGACTGATCATTGAAAGGTACATGGTAAGCAACAATGGCCGCCACATACACCTCTAAGGTGGAGTGAGTTAAGCCCGCAGAGAGCCTAGCTCGGAGAAATTCCAGAACTGTACCAACTGGGCAGTTAACAGGGTCAAGCTGGCGATCTCTGCACCATGAGGTGAAGAGTTTCCATCACAGGGCGTACAGTTTCCTCGTAGAGGGAGCTCTGGATTTGAGGAGGGTCTCAACAACCTCGGTTGAGAGACCGGATACTATGAGCCCGTCCCCACCCATCCCGGTGTACTCTCGCCAGAACTCCTGGGAGCAGAATGATAGGGGGAAATGCGTACAGGCGAAGCCTCGGCTAGGTCTGTACCATAGCGTCCAATTCCAGAGGAGCTGGATGAACTAGAGAGAACCAGAGGGGACCTTGAGATCTCTCTTGAGTCGCAAAGAGGTCCAAAAACTCTCTGTGACGAGTGGGGCGGGGCCGAGGGATGTGGGAACACGAGCGAGACCGGTGGAGTGATTGGGAAATCAGCGACACCTGCGACCCACCGCCGGTCTCGAGTCCCACAGAGGAGATGGAAGGATATATTTTTATCATTACACTCTCCATATCTGCTTCACCACCTCGGGATGAGGCCTCCATTCCCCAGGCCTCAGCCCCTGTCTCGACAGTATGTCTGCTCCCACATTCAATCTCCCAGGAATATACACTGCTATGAGCAAGAGGAGTTTTCCCTGGGACCACAGAAGGATCTGGTGTACCAACTTGTACAAGGGGCGTGAACGCAGACCCCCCTGATGATTGATATAAGAGACCACCAATGTGTTGTAGGTGCGCACCAACACATGGTGACCTCTCAGGTCTGGGAGGAAATGTTTTAATGCTCGATGCACAGCTAGCATCTCTAGACCGCGGGCAGGGTGGCCACTCATGACCGCACCCCAACCGGTGAGGGACGCATCTGTCGCTAGCGTTACATGGCGACAAAGAGCTCCCAGGACCGGGCCCTGATTCAAGAACCAAGGTCTCTTCCATATGTCTAAGGCATGAAGGCGTCGCCGCATGACCTTGATAATTTGCAGTTGATCCCCCCTCGGGGAAAAACCCTTGGACTTGAGCCAACACTGTAGGGGTCTCATGTACAGCAGGCCAAAAGGTATCACGTTAGACGCAGCTGCCATCAGACCTAATAGTCTCTGAAACTGTTTGACAGTGAGTGACTGGCCTTCTTTGACTCTTTTGACTGACGTGAGGATCTACTCGATCCAAGCAGGAGACAGACGTGCCTACATCGTGGTCGAATCCCACACTACGCCTAGATAGGTGGTTCTCTGAACTGGTGAAAGTACACTCTTCTTGGCGTTTAGTCTCAAACCCAACTCCCCCATGTGTGTGAGAACGGCATCTCGATGTCGAACTGCCATGTGCTCTGATTGAGCTCAAATCAACCAATTGTCGGTATAATTCAGATAGCAGATGCCCTGCATACACAGAGGAACCAGACCTGCATCTACACATTTCGAAAGTACTCAATATTGGTAAGCTTTCTCCCCGAAAGCAAACCTCAGAAACTTCCTGTGTTGTGGAAGGATGGATATATGGAAGTATGCATCCTTCTTTGAAACCCGGATTCCCTGTCTTGATGAGGGACCACCTCGATATCCTCCTTCCTTAAGAGGGTATTCACTTATTGTTCCATAACCAGAGCCTGCTGGGGGCTGACTAATGTCGGGATAACCCCATTGAAACTCGGTGGTGGAGAGCTGAACTGAATGCCGTAGCCTTTTCTACCGTGCGCAGGACCCATTGAGATACATTTGGTAGTAGTTTCCACACTTCTAAATAATCAACTAAGCGAATCAGTCTATCAAGACTGACCTCTGGTGTTAGAGGCCCCCGAAGGGGCGGTGAGCCTCTCAGCTCCACTACGCTCGCAGGCGGCAATAACTGAGAGCAGCACTCGCTGGAAGCCGCTGCACCCTGAAACTCTGGCAGGGTTGGCAGACCGACCTCCTGAGGGCACTGAGGTGAGATGGGTACCATATAATGAGGTGGACTCCACTCTACACCAGTAGGGGATGCCCTCTTCAGTCATGACAGACACGCGTACGGCCCCCAGAGCCGGCTTAGGCTGGGAAGTCCATAACCCAAAGTGTTGCTTCAGCCTCCAGTCCCGAAACGGGTAGGGCGGGCGGTAACGCTCTGTTTGTACGTGGAGGGGGCTGCTCCCGCCCAGCAGCCCCTCCAGTAAATCTAACTTCTCAAAGTTAGATAAGTGGAGTTATATTCCTCAGAAATTAATGCAATCAAACAATCAGACAAGTAAACACGGTCTGGCTTGTGATACAATTCACATCGAAGTGATACATCTAACTCCTCACAGTCAGATAAATACTGAACTTAATTCCTCAGAATTAAATGCAGCTCAACAACCAGACAAGTATACACGGTCTTGTGTGTAATGATATATCTAAATGAAATATATATTGCTTCCTTCTCATATGCATTTTCATATTTATTAAACTCATGTATATGTATAATCAGAAAACTCAATATTCAAAAACAGCTGGGAAGAATGTAAAAGGACATTAGCTGATTATAAAAGATGGATAATCATGTTAAGTTTCAAATAATTTTATACTAATCAGACTGTCATTAGAGATTTCTAGAGCAGAGCGTACTGTAACTGGAGAGATATTTACATGACCTTTCCAGGCCTGAATGTTTCCTGTTTTTCCATGTTTGTGGGAATCCTCATTAGATCAGTCCATGTTAAGTGTAATATTTGCTATTGTGTACTTTCTCCATCAGATTGAATACATTTGGCTGCATTTATGTAATTAAAACTGAGTATTAAAGACCTCTACATCAAGAACAGAACATGTTGTGTGGTTGCAGCACTGTTGACCAAAATAAATATGTGTGTGAAAATACACACTCATACACACACACTGATTTTCTGATCAATATTAGATGTCCAGCCTTACCATTAATTACTCTTTACATTACATCATCAACTGCTGGTTTTATAGAGATGAGGCAATATGCCAACAATTGGATCAAGGTTCCAGTAAACCGTTCACAGCAGGGCTGATGCACTCACTCAGCCGTTCTCCTCATATAGGGTGCATATATTTACTGCGCACAGGGGAACAACCGAACAACAGAGAGAGAATTAGCTTCATACCAGCAGATAACTGCGCTTGCAGCATTTGAAAGAGTATCTCACTCCACAGAGTGAGTTTCTATGCAGGACATTAAATGAAAAGTGAAGATGTTTGCAGATCAAATAATAGGAATAAATAAGAGTTCAATAGGTTCTTATCATTTCATGAAAACAATGGATACTGTAGATTTACCCATTTACTACTGCTTGTTTCCAATCAACCCATGTATCTCACTCAGACTTCATCAGTGAGTAAATGCATGAATCTGCTCTCTCTCTAAACATGAGTCAGTGATTCCTCAAACACCAATCAGGACCAGCAGCTCTGTTTACCTGTGAATGGAGATCATTCCATTTCACAATAAATTCTATGCTGCAATCCATAAACCACCTCAGCAATATTTGTTAGGATGCCACATGAGTTTATGTTTCTACTCTTGTCTTTAATAGTTTTTAAGTCACTCATCTAGTATTAGAACTCATACTGAACAAACCTCTATCGGAAAGTCTTCAGCTGAGTGTGTGTTTGAGCTCCAGACATGAATGATTCCTCAAATCATGTTTGCTGTTAGGGAGAGCTGTGCTGCTACTTTTGTGTTGGACCAGTCAGAAATGCCCTAGCAACCACACTGAGCACTCTAGCAACTACATAGAAATTGGCTAAAAATCACTCAGAAAACCTTTCAGACTATAAAACAGTTTCCCAGCAACCACTCAGAACAGTTTCTATGAAAAAGCACCACTTGATTTCAGAAAATGTAAAACTGTAGTTTCAGGACGCAGCATGTGTGGTATGGTTCATGCATTAAACACATTCAGGATGATTACAGAATTTGGTTACAGGCTGGTATATAACCTACTTCATCAAGTTTATTTATTCTTGTCAAGTGTAAAATGATAGTGTTTCTCAAATGAGTAGCTTCTAGGATTATGATCACTAAATGTGATGCATTAAAAACCATCAGTGATTTTATAGCCAGCATCTCACATTTCAGTGTGAGAGTGACGTCAAGAAAAGATCAACAAGAAAGAGTCATTTGGTCTATAGAACACACACACACACACACACACACAGTGTTACATGTAACACAGAGAACAGCCTCATGACATTATTATTACGCTTGCACATTATATATGCAGAGGAGATCGCTGTAGCCTGGTTTCACTTATAAAATGTTAATATATTCATGAGGAAACTGTACTCTTTTAATCTCAGGATGAGACACTTATCAGTAAGTAGCACTTGATTCTGCATTTTGCTTGTATTTTAGCCCTCAAACATAAAGCCACCGTTTCAAATGCTAATTCTCATTATGTTCTGGCATCCTTGCATCATATACGATGAATGTATGTGTATCATTGCATTTCGCCAGCAGGTCAGATGGATGCTTCTGAATGCCTTTTATTGTCTTTTACGGGCAAAAAGGAGATCCCAACGGCTTAACTCATCAATAAGAAATCACAAATGTATGATATTCAGCACTTACCCAAATTCAACTCATCTTCAAAGATGATGTTCTCAAAGGCCTTCTCTGAGAGAAACGTTATGGGATGCAGGCAGACACATTAAGCATTCCTTTAGCAGTTTTTCAGTGTTGATCCTGTTCAGATCAGACAGGTCTCACAGATCAGAATAATCAGGCAGACACTGTCCACATACCATCATATAATCTAATCATTATAATAATTAATGATTTTAATAGGTGCATCATTATTTGGTGATATTTTTCCATTCCTAAATCACATGCTTTGCTGGTAATCCAAAATGACTCCAAAAGAAGCATCACTCTGGATGTATTAAATAACGAAATAACCTTGAAAGCTGAAAATTACCTTTCTGATGGTTGCTAGGCAACCGCTGTGCTAGTATAAACCCTTGTCATTTGCACAGCCAAACCAATTTCTTAAAATAAGCCGACATGCAGCAGACAGCAGTGGAAATGAGTGTGTGTGATTACATCTGCTCTCTGCGAGACAGAGATACTGGCCTCCAGAAGAGCTGGAACATTAATCGAGTCTTTCAGGTGATTTCAGTCATCAGACGCACCGCTGACGCACAGGAACTGCTCAGATTCAGCTCAGAAAACTGAACAAACGCAGGGCTTACAGACTCGACTGAGATGTGTGCAGCTTTATTAAATAACCACACTGTGAGCTGAGAATAATGTCTCAGAGGAGAAACTGGTGTAAGTTCAAGTAAAACTATCTGTTCATTTAAAAACAGCATCTAATGAAACTAATAGCACTCACAGGACTGGGTCACATGAGCGATCTCTGAGCAGATATAGGTCATGTGTGTGTATAGGTCAGGGGTTCTCATCTCTGGTCCTGCAGAGTTTAGCTCTAACCCTAATCAAACACACCCGAACCAGCTCATCACGGTCTTCAGGATTACTGGAGGCAGGTTTGTTCCAGGTCAGAGCCAAACTCTACAGGAAAGTGGACCTCGAGGGACAGAGTTGAGAAGCCCTGGTGTATGTATTTTTCAACTTCAGAAAAGCAACTAACTCTAATTTACCCTATTTAATCCATTTTAGTGCAAGGGCTTTATTTTAATCATAAGACTGGGTTGCTTTTAGGTTATTATCAGTGGCCTGCAGCACAGACTGATGACAGCAGACCATGAGACTGTCACAGTTCAGACAAGCAGCACTCATGCACCTCTTTAAAGCCACCTTGAACAGAGTCAGAGATACAGAGATACAGTTTGTAAACGCATAATGCTGAGCC
>NC_081778.1:145000-357500 GCF_963082965.1 Carassius carassius | reverse complement strand
CAGTTTTGCTCTTTGTAATGACACAAATGCAGCCAACCACAAAATGATATGAACCCAATTTTATTTTGGCAACTTAAATATTCTTCCTGCTCCTCGGAGCTAGTTCATTAGCATGCTGCTTCGGCAGTCGTATGAATAATTCTGTTTTCCACACTGGGCTATTTTATTGTGAAACTCACCAGCAAAGCCAGCTTTTGGTCTTGGTAACTGTGACCTCTAATTATGGCAGTGCCGCTATATTTTGATGATGCTACTAAACTCTAATAAAAGGGGAAACAATAGCCCATTTAAGATGCACTCAGAGTAAGAGCTTACATTTAAAAACCATTCCAAATTAAGAGAGCACTTTGAAAAGATCTCTTTTTTTAATTAGGACACCATCCCTTTTGAGTTTGTTTCAGACTTCACGATAAAAGCTGGTCGACGTCCAAGCGACTGTCAGACGAGAGGTTTTTCTCTCTTTTGAATGCGGAGGTTGTCAGAAGAGTCTGAGTTGAGATAATCCAGGAGCTGGCTTTAATCACATCTTATTTTTATTTTAATTAAATACATGACTCACATCATTTCCCTGTGCATATTTATCAGCGCAGCAGGAGGCGGATGCTGGCGGATCTATGGAGGTGGAGCTGTTTTTCCATCAGAATCAGAGCTGTCACTGTGTGGAAAAACCTGTCAAAGAAGTTTCGCAGGAAAGTGTTGCTGCAGATCACAGCAGTGCTATTAGCTTCTCCACGCTTCTAGACCTTGTTCATCGATTTAACCTCTGAACTGAGTCAGGTCTCCCACTGAATAGTTCACACAGATCTAGAAGATTTCTGATGCTGGGATTTATTGGTTTTCCAATCCACCTTTCATATGTAGGCTGGTATGGTACACGCTTACTTAAGATCTATGGAATAATGAGGTAGTATGAAGCACATCCAGTTAGCATTCAGAGATAAATACATAGCATGTACAACTGATGTCTTGTTTCCATGTTTTATGGGGACTCTCCATAGGTTTGATGGTTTTTCTGCTGCACAAACTGTATTTTTTATCCCCTACCCAAACCCACACAACACCCCCCCACCCTCCTTCTTTATAGTAAATGAAAACCAAATTTAGGTCATGACTGTCAGTTATTTGTGAACTAAATCTGCTGTAAATGGCGAGCTGAATGAACTGCTTGAATGTGTGTGATACGTCATGTGTGTGTCCGTCTGTACGGGTGGACTGCTTTAGGGACATGGAGGGTGATGAGCTCTTCATCTCTGTGTGAGAGCCATCATGAAAGCAGAAAACCTGACTATCTCTGACTGATATAAACACACAAATGAAGCACATACAGGAACAGGAAAGAGTTCATGCAGCTCCTCCACACTGATGCCTGTATGTCACACCACATCCTCACGATGTAATATAGTTCAACCTCATGAGAGAGATGTAATAAAGCAACCGGAACTGTGAATTAGTCATAACCAACAATATAAACTGCAGCACCGTAATTATTCAGAATAACGAGTCACATGTAAAATCCACTATGTTTACTGAAAACCCAGAAAGGGCACAATGCTTGTGTTTCATGCACGAGTGTAAAGTCTGAGCCAGCGAGTGTGAGAGCAGAAACATCTCAATATAAATGCTAACTAATGAAGCATTTGCTCTGATTGGGCCAAATGTGTTAAACCAATGCTTAGAAAGGACAGCACTGTATATCTCAGAAAGTTCAGTGGTTTCTAAAGCTTAAGTCTTCTGACGCACACACATTGATGCTCATTACATATGCTATGCTAGTAAACTCAGGCAGCTGAGGATGAAAATATGTTGGATTACGTTGATGGCCAGATTCAGACTAAACAGCATCCAAACCCTGAATCTGCCTTAAATCAGTCTGAAAGGACTGCAATTTCTGGGGATTTCATCCTGACTACTTTCAGCTTGGTTTTTAATCATCAAATAAACATGCAAAGACTCAAATTAGTTGGCAAAAGCACAGATTGTTGGGCACACAAACAGAAGCGCTCTATGGTTTCTCTTGACAAACAAGAGAAATGATTGCGGCCAAAGCCATTTCAGAACAATTACAGAAAGATGATCCTTGATTGCTGAAACATCACGGCTACTTTAAAAGCTTGCCTATACATGTGAGCTATTACTGAAATCAGACATCTATAACCTATAAACTAAATCCAGCTGCTAAATATACTGACTTTGAACATGATTACGTGACTCCAATGAAGCTGACTTGATTAAACTCTTATTTGGAGAGACTGTGAATTGATCTGTCCAGAGCACATTGTATTTCCATCAGCCGGATCCGAGCACATAATTACTGCGCTTATTGAACAAATCATATTAATTCATTATCCGCTATTTTTGACCATCTTGATTCCAGCTATAATGTGAAAAGCACAGTTCCTGCTGATGAGAATGTAATTTCTCAGCACACGGTGAACTCCACTGCATGCCAGCATATGGTGAATCGAGTTTAATTTTCACACAAATTTTACACAAAATGACTGTCCATCTGCTGGGTTATAGCATCACAGTGCTAACAGATTTATGAAAGCACACAGGCTGAGAGAGAGAGAGAGAAAGAGAGAGAGTCCAGACACACCTCCACATCACTGAACACTGAGGGAGGCAAGTAATAAAATAATAAGACGGGCTGAAGATATACAGCTAGTTTGTCTGTAGAGAGTCACATTTATTCAGGAAGTGTAACAGCACATGGTCAGACAGGTAAATAACACATGGTGTGTGCTGCTGTAAAATAACCTGGGGGTGAGCAGACACATTTCATATACACACACAGAACACGTGCCTCTCCAGATACAGAAATACATCACAGTAGACAGACACACACATTTAGCCGTCACTGCACACTCTCAGAAAAAGCTGTCAGTGGGGCAGAGATACCTTTTCAACCCATCAACACTATTGCACCTGATTCACCCCGAAAGAGTGTATGGTAACTTAAGTGTACATCGCAGTATCACCCTCGGTGTGTAATATCTCAAAGTTTGTGAAATCAAATCCTTTTATCATCCCAACTCCATCCAGACAAGTATAACAGTGCATAATACATACATATGACACACCATATACACATTATATCCACTAAATACCTAGTGTACAAAATGTGCAAAATACTGGACACACTTTCAGAATGCCTCCCAATGAAACACACATACACATGAAATGAGAAATGAGCAGCAAGTGCATCTCTAAAATGTCTGACCCACATCATGCTGTGCTCTGCTTTTGACTTTTCTAAGCAATCACTCATGCATTGTGAATTCATCAAAATCCCATTCAGTATTTCAGAAATGACAGTGAGTATCAAGGAAAAATGCAGTAGTGTCTTCTAAAAGGAAAACACAATGTTAATTATACACTCATGAAAACCTTTAGAATCAAACTTCAAGCTTCATCGTGCAGAGATATGAGACGGCCAGAGACAGAAATGCTGTATGTACTGTATATACACGTCTGTTTTCTTCCCAGTTTCTGCTAAAAATATTATTATTTATAATGAGCCGACAGCCCTCTGCTTTTCTGACATTCAAAGATGAACTTCTAAAACTCAACAACTCCTTCAAGCACATCAAACACACGTGTCATGTGTGGGTCTCTCCGGCTGAGCGGTCTGAGTGAGGGACTTCATGCATACGGATGAACACGAGCGGATGTTCTCAGAGAAACACATCTGTCAGAAGAACTTCCACACAACAGAGGCCTGGCTGGATCGTGTGGAGGATCACACACACACACACACACACACGCGCGCGCTGGAGAGCAGAGGCCTGGCTGGATCGTGTGGAGGATCACACACACACACACGCGCGCGCTGGAGAGCAGAGGCCTGGCTGGATCGTGTGGAGGATCACACACACACACACACACACACACACACACACACGCGCGCGCTGGAGAGCAGAGGCGTGGATGTGGGCTGATGGGATGTGCCACGTGTCAGAGGGATCGTCTATCTGCAAGGTCTCGCACATAAATAGGATTAATGCAGAACCCCATCGGCAATCATTACACATTCTCTTTAAAGCATGCACAACTCCAAATAAGCATTTGGCCTGCCGTTTGTAAATTATTCAAAGCAGAAAATTGCAAAGGGAGTGGATTTAGGGAAAAGAGGAGGAGGGGAGCATGACAGGAATAGATCAACGGGAATGGGTTTGGTCTGGATGTGTGGGGTTTAAACACTCATTCAGCCTTGTCAAGTTGTAATAACTGTTTACCACGTTTACCACATTAGTCAGAGCTTTCAGAAACACAATCATTTTATTTTAATGCATTTCGTACACTGCCACACCAGTCAGAGACCACTGAACATCTCGTTTAAAACCTGAAACCAACTATTTTAATGTTTTTAAACAGAAAATGTATGTCACTAAACCAAATTCAATGCTTTGTCCAAAAGCAGCTCAGAGTTATTAGAGTTAACTAACACTAAAACCATAAAAAAGACAAAATCACAACATATGACTAAACTTCACCTAAAATTCAAATGAAAAGAAAAAAAAAAACAAATTCAAAATATGAATTTAAAACTATAAACAGTATCTCAGTGAAACTAAAATAAGGGAAATGTGTGAAATATGTTTAGATTAAAATATGGTTTGTGTAGTAATACATATATTGGGTTGAGACACCGATGGTCTCCAGCAGCGTCTCACACACAGACAGTGAGTGTGTTCAGAAACATCCACAGATGATTCACTAATAACACAGCCTTCATTTCTCTCCAATAAAACCAATTAGACCTTAATTAAACAATCTACTCTTCATACATCTCCTCAGGTACATCTTCAGACCACACATTGACTGGAGATACATTTAGAGCAATTGTTCTGGGCCGGGTTTCCCGATAACGATTGATCTTAGCGCTTAAGAAGGTTTTCTACGAGTAATTTTACGATGGTTCGTTATGGTTTCACGTGTGTTTCCCAACAATCACACGTAGCTGTGCTGTAAGAGCTACTTAGGAGTTGCTCTCCGATTGTCAAGTGCTGAAATCTCACCTTACAGAATGACTCTTCATTATAGAAAACAATCGTTTATTGATGTTAACCTAATGCTTCGTTCCAGATAGACAACTTGGATATAATAACTCTAATACAATACAATATTATATTATATTATAGTGTAAAATATTATACTTTACATAATATATAAGTATATAAAGTATATTATACATTATTATGTTAGGCAACAAATGTTAACCTGAATGCACTGTAAGTCGCTTTGGATAAAAGCGTTTGCTAAATGAATACATTTATTTAAATGTATTTATTTATATACAGTATAGTGATAGAGTGTGTGATGTTATTTCCGGGTCCAACACATAGCTGGATTTTGTGCACTTCGCAAGTCGTTGACATACCCCTCCCCCAGTCTTTGAAGAATTTCCTACATTACTTATTTTATTCTTTTATTTTATTCTTTTATTTTCAGTCATTTAAATGTGTATTTCAAATTTTGCCTGCCCTTTTAAATTAATTAATTTATAAATTATATATATAATAAAATAAAGAATACAAGTTATAAAGTGTAATCGCATTGCACTTGAATCAAGTTAAAGGTGTAATCTGCTGATTGTCCTGCAGGTGACCGTATATATCTGTCTTCTTACGATGCACTTAGGGCTTTACGATTTCTCCAGAGAGAGAAGATCTACGATGATTTTCAAGAGCTACTTAAGTTACGATGCTTTTGGGAAACAGACCGTAATATTAAGATCAGTCGTACGATTGTTTTTATGAACTTCTTAGGCTTACGAAGCTTTTGGGACACTCAGCCCTGTACAGTGAAACAGATCATGAGTTTTTTCAAGGAGAGACTGTAAAAAACAAGTGTCTTCAGCAGTGGCCCATTTACACCTTCATCCAGCGAACAAAAGCTGTCCGAGACGCGACCAGAGACCTTACAGCAATGAGCTTTGATGAAATATAGTTCAAGAGGAGAGGCTGCGTTTCACTCACACCATGTCTTTGTCATTTATTAGTAATTGAACACAGGGAGCTTCATAAATAACCAGCGTTCTGTCCGTTCCTCAGCACTGAAGTATCACGCTCGCTCGGAGTAATAAATGTTATTACCCAGGTGAACGCTCTGATCGAGACGTGTGCTGAATACTCTGCTTTCATGGTTCCTCGCTTCATTCGAGACGGCGTGCCTTGAGCTGTGACGACTTGAGCAGAAAGCAATCCTGCGCATTTCCACAAAGCCAAATAATACACCTCGGGATAAATCTCTATCAGTGAGGAACAGGAGTTTGTAAGTGAGAAAACTTTCAGTCTGCAGTGTTAAACAAAGGCGGTGTGGAGCACTCCAGCACTCTGAAGATCCTGTCAACATCTTACAGCCTTGAAGAACACGTCACCTTTCACCTCCAGGCCATCCGAGAGGAAGATGACTTCCATCTTCAGCAGAAGAGAAACTAGGATTTGAAGGAAAACACAAGGATTGTAGGATTTTGCGCAGTGGATAAGACGCATGCCTGTGGTGTGGGAGACCCGGGTTCGAATCCACTGTGAACCGCCAGTGTGTCCCTGAGCAAGACACTTAACCCCTAGTTGCTCCAGAGGTGTGCGACCTCTGACATGTATAGCAATTGTAAGTCGCTTTGGATAAAAGCGTCAGCTAAATGAATAAATGTAAATTTAATGCAATGAATGGGGCTCAATGTAGACCAGTTTTGATGGGTTTTTTTTTTTTGATGGTTTTGATGGTCCACAATCCATATTTCATATTTTCATATTTTAATCCATATTCCATACAATTTAGTATTACATTGAGCAATTTTCTAAATAATAAACACCATAAACATAATAAAATAATAAAAACTATAAACAAAGCCTGGGCTATTTTAGTTCCCCTCACATCAAAACAAATAATTTAACAATATTGTTGTTCAGAACAGAATTAATAGAAGTAACTATATTTATCATATACTATTATAAAATAATGTTGTTATTACAAAACAAACAAACAAAAACACCATAAAAATATCATAAATAAAATATAAAATAGCTTTGTAGGTTGAAATTTGATTACCTGATTGGCGACCCTTTAATGTGACTCCTAGGTCGAACAAATGCTGTGTTACAAAGACACACGGCGGTCATCGTCTGCTGCTTTAACAAAATCAATAGATTCATTAATCACCAAAACACACATTCACTTCACAAAAGCCCAGATAATCCATTCAGCAAAACCAAAGCCAGCAGCCGCTTCCAATGTCCATCTACCCGTGGCCATCATCTATCAAGCTCATTCATAACTCTATAACAGTGCATATCTGTGCAGTGTGCACTTCATGATTGAAGAGTTTTGAGACCGGCTGTGTGGCGGCTTCATTAGTGTGCGGTAATGTCCCGAGCAGGAATCACCACAGAACCATAGAGAAATAAAGACAGACGGCCACAGAACTGAGACAGATATAGAAGACAAAAAGGGCCTGACGTTACAGTCTTGTGCAGATAATACTCCTGACTGGTCCTGTCACAAACAACGAGATGAATCCAACTCTGGAGCACTGTAAAGCAATTACAGGAGCTCCTCCAACAGCGTGGCCCTTGATCAGAGCTCATTAAACACAATGACACGCAAGAGAATACTTTTATTACCATGCTGCCTGTAACAGCCTCGCACCTGACCGTCCATGAGGCTGTGTTACCTGACTGAGGTGAGGCCTGTGTCTCATGTTTGTGTGTCAGGAGTGGAACATTGTTGTCTCATATCATTTCACATGCTCTCTCTTCTTATAAAACAAGATTCTGGCAACTGGCAAATCAGACAAAACTGCAGAACGAATCTTAAAAATGAACAGGATCCCTTACCAGCACTGACCCACAGTGTTATTTCAGCATCACTGATATGATATTATAGTTCCCTTTCAAGGGAACTTCGAACTGCGTCCTCTGAGGGGACACTATGGGGAACACCTCGTCGTGACCCGTGTCTGAAGCATACTTTGAAAAACGCCAACGTGTTGGCCAGCGACAGCCTCTGACGTCACTACCAGCGCGACTATAAATACGCGCCCGTAGGACCCGTCAATATCTTCTTCGTCTTCAGTTGACTGTTTTGTTTGAAGCGTGCATCTGAGAAACGACCAAGACGGTAAGAGCGATCTATTACTGTTTTCATCATGGCTTCCACTAGCAAGGCGTTTAGACAGTGTGTGCATCCGTGTCAGCGTTATCTGATACCCGATGACACACACACTCTTTGCGTCTCTTGTTTGGGCGAAGAGCACGCGCGCGATGTCCTTGAGGGGGCGGTCTGCGTGCACTGCGAGCGTTTCGCTCTGAGAAAGCTCCACTCTCGTTTGTCTCTCTTTTCGAGGAAAGAGGGACAGCCATCTGGATCCCGCGGCTCAGGTCCCGCCGTTGCCGAGGCACGGAGGAGAATGAGCTCGTGGGGATCACAAATGGATCTCGCTGAGGAGTGTAGAGAGGGACCTTCCTTTTCACACTCTCCGGCGGCGAACGAGAGCGAACTTCGGGAGGCAGATGTGGTATCATTAACCCATTCTGACACTGAAGTTAGTGCTCTGCTGGGTTCTACCCAGGAAGAGCAGGAGATGTCTGAGAGTGGTGAAGAAGCTGAGGCTGAGCCTTCTCGATCCTCCTGTCCCGCGTATGAGGAGCTGTTAGAGGTTATGGATCGCGCCACGGCAAAATTAGATTTGCCATGGAAGCGTGCCAGCAAGGTGGCGCCACGAGGTCGCCTCGCTGAGCGGTACTTGTCTGACCATAGCCCTCCAGCCCAGGTGAGCCTTCCATTCTTGCCTGACTTACATGCAGAAGTTGAAAAGGAATGGAAGAGGCCGTTTTCCTCTCGCATCCACCGGTTTCAGCATACGAGCTATGCTAATATCGAGGGCTTGCATGAGAACGGCTATTAGAGGATGCCCCCTGTAGAAGAGACGCTGGCTTGCTATCTCTCTGTGGGGCAAACGTCCTCTCTTAAATCTCCCGCTTTGCCATCTAAGCCCCTCCAAGATACATCCCGCTTAAATGGCAGGTCATACGCGGCAGCTGGTCAGGCTGTGGCTTCACTGCACACGATGGCGGTGCTCCAGGCCTACCAGGCTGACCTGCTGAAGGACCTGGATACAGGTGAGGGCCTTTCACCTGACCAGGTAGCCGAGCTGCGCCGCACCACAGACCTCTCTCTCCGAGCTACCAAGCAGGCCGCCTCCGCCATGGGCAGATCTATGGCGGCCATGGTGGTGACGGAGAGACATCTGTGGGTGAACCTGGCTGACATCGGGAAGGAAGAAAGGGGGTTTCTTCTCGATGCTCCGGTCTCGCCTTCTGAGCTTTTTGGTACCTCCGTCGAGATGGTGGTCGGGAAGTTCAGGGAGGCAAGGGCGCGCTCAGCGGCCTTTAAATCCTTCATTCCACGAAGGTCCAGGTCCGAGCCCGAGCAACTCAGGGGTCCTGGCCCATCTCGATCTGAGGGTCGTAGAGGGGCGCAGAAGGCTAGTGTTGCGGCTCGCGCTCCTCCCCCGCCTAAGGGCAGGGGCAAGAGGAACCGCGGGTCACGGAGCGGTAAGCAGGGTCTGAGGGACGTGATTCGGACGAGGCAGCGTCCTCGCCCGGGTCAGAGCGGTAGGATGACCTAGTAGCTCCGTATGTTTTTAACCTCTGTTTTTAACCTCTGTTTTTTGTCCTCCCCTGCCTAATTCCCCTGTAGCCACCAGCTTTCCACCTGATCGAGGTGAGGTGGACGGTCTCTCACATAACAGTCTCCTTCTGGACCTATGATGTTTTGGTTGGTTCTATGTTCATAGCAACCGCCTTACTGACGGTCCGGACCAGAAGGGGGCACCCCGCAGCGGGACTCCAGTACAGGAGGGTGGGTGAGTACGTAACCCTTGCTCTACCTGTTTATGGACGTTATGTTGCTGGTGGTTATATGTCTACTAACAATCTCTGTGAGTTTCCTTTACAGTAGCTACGTGGCCAAAGAATTGGCACAGCACTGCAGGGAATTCCATAGATGTCCGGCCAGGTCACCCTGAGGGGCCGCCTGGCGCATCCGGGGAGGTGGTGGTTACGGCAAGAAGCTCTGTATTTACTGCCTCAGGTGATGCTCCCCTCGCCTAGAAAAGAGTGTTGGAGCTCACCGCTCCCGTGCGATCCAGCGCCTCTGCGATGCTTGGGAACCTCTCTGTACACACGCTTGCCTGTGTACTTTTTCAAAGCCACATAGTGGTCAGTGTGCACGTTAACGCTTTGCGCACTGTCTGAAATCCACGTAAAGTGGTAAGTGTGCACGCAAGACTCTTTTGCACTTTCTAAAATCCTGTATGGTAAGGGTTACGCGCTCCGCTTCGTTCCCTTTCTTGGGATGATTCGCCCCCGGTGTTCCTTGGGCTTCATCCAACCAGTGTGTATTTGTTATGCACCTCAAGCATCGCTTCCCTCAACATGAGGGGCTGGGTGGACTCCCATCCCACATACTGTGCGTCTCCACTAAATAGCATATTGTGGTCCTTTCAGATAGTAGGCTTCACCAGGTCTCTCTGAAGGTGAGCTCCCACGTTCTGTGGTCGCCAGGTAGTAGGCCTCACCAGGCCTCCCTGGAGATTTAGCTCCCACATACTATGCATTTCCACGGGGTAGCATATTGTGGTTTTTTTTTTCGGATAGTAGGCTTCATCAGGTCTCTCTGAAGACGAGCTCCCACTTACTGTGGTTGCCAGGTAGTAGGCCTCACCAGGCCTCCCTGGAGATTTAGCTCACACATACTGTGCGTCTCCTCTATATAGCATATTGTGGTTTTCAGATAGTAGGCTTCACCAGGTCTCTCTGAAGGTGAGCTCCCACGTTCAGTGGTCGCCAGGTAGTAGGCCTCACCAGGCCTCCCTGGAGATTTAGCTCCCACATACTATGCGTTTCCACGGAATAGCATGTTGTGGCTTTTTCAGATAGTAGGCTTCACCAGGTCTCTCTGAAGACGAGCTCCCACATACTGTGGTTGCCAGGTAGTAGGCCTCACCAGGCCTCCCTGTAGATTTAGCTCCCACAGGCTATGCGTTTCCACGGAATAGCATATTGTGGCTTTTTCAGATAGTAGGCTTCACCAGGTCTCTCTGTAGACTAGCGCCCACATACTGTGGTTGCCAGGTAGTAGGCCTCACCAGGCCTCCCTGGAGATTTAGCTCCCACATACTATGCGTTTCTACGGAATAGCACATTGTGGTTTTCAGATAGTAGGCTTCATCAGGTCTCTCTGAAGACGAGCTCCTACATACTGTGGTTGCCAGGTAGTAGGCCTCACCAGACCTCCCTGGAGATTTAGCTCCCACATATTGTGCATTCCACTAAATAGCACATTGTGGTTTTCAGATAGTAGGCTTCATCAGGTCTCTCTGAAGAAGAGCTCCCACATACTGTGGTTGCCAGGTAGTAAGCCTCACCAGGCCTCCCTGGAGATTTAGCTCCCACATACTGTGCGCTTCCAAAAAAAAAAAAAAAAAACGAGCTCCCGCGATTTGTGGTCGTCAGGTAGTAGGCCTCACTAGGACTCCCTGGAGTCGAGTTCCATATTGCTTTCAGTTTCCACTGAGGTGGTTATCTGGTAACAGATAGTAGGCCTCTCTAGGCCTCTCTGTAGGTGAACTCCCACATATTGTGGTTATCAGGTAGCAGGCTTCACAGGCCTTTCTGAATGTGAGCTCCCACATACTGTGGTTGTCAGGTAACCTTTCAGTACACACGCTTGCCTGTGTACTTTCTCAAATCCACATGGTGGTCAGTGTGCACGTTAACGCTTTGCGCACTGTCTGAAATCCACGTAAAGTGGTAAGTGTGCACGCAAGTCTTTGCGCACTTTCTGAAATCCACGTAAAGTGGTAAGTGTGCACGCAAGACTCTGCGCACTTTCTAAAATCCTGTATGGTAAGGGTTACGCGCTCCGCTTCGTTTCCTTTCTTGGGATGATTCGCCCCGGTGTTCCTTGGGCTTCATCCAACCGGTGTGTACTTATTGTACACCCCAAGCCCCCTCAACTTGGGGGGGCTGGGTGGGCAATTCTCGGCTAGTTTAGCAGCGCTCCCCTTTTCTGAAAGGGTCACCTATGAGCATGCTGCTCGGAGCTCGGAGTCTTCCTCTCTTGGGAGACTGATTCCCGGTTCTTCAGAGCGCTCCAGTACCACATACTGTTTGAGACGCTCTGTGAGAGCAGGCATCCTGCTGAGGCAGGGGCTGAGGCCTCCAATTGCTCTGCTCCCGGGCCACTCTTCTGCGAGCTGCTCTGACAGAGTTCCACGAGAGCCCCTTCTTAGAACAGTATTTGTAAATCCATGTTATGGTAAGTGTGCACGGGAGTCTTTGCGCACTTTCTGAAATCCACATTGTGGTAAGTTCGCACGCTAGTCTCTGCGTTCTTTCTAAAATCCCTAGATGGTAAGGGCTTCGCGCTGCTGCTTCGTGCCCTTTCTTGAGTTGGTTTAAGCCCCGTTCATCTTGGGCACCACTCCACCTAGGTATCCTCAGATACCTATCTAGAACAGGGCGCCGCTACTAGAGTGCTGTGGGGACAGCCCTTTCGGCAGGTTTTGCGAAAGCTAGCAGTAGCCCCTGTGTGACAGGCAAAGACTTGGTAGAGGAAAGTGCCAGGCTTTTAGCCGTATCCCTTTAAAGGAATCTCTGTGATTCCAAGCCTTTAGCTCTACCCCGGGCCAGGGCCCTACAGGATAAGTTGGGTATGTAGCTTAGGCCTTTGGCCGTAAGGGATAATGTCATAAGGCAGCCGTCAGACCGTCCCAGGGGCGACTCAACGAATGTAACCATGGTTCCCTGAGAGGGAACGAGACACTGCGTCCTCTAGCTCCCTGCCATGCTTCGGACGCAAGCTTCACGAAGAAGATATTGACGGGTCCTACGGGCGCGTATTTATAGTCGCGCTGGTAGTGATGTCAGAGGCTGTCGCCGGCCAACACGTTGGCGTTTTTCAAAGTATGCTTCAGACACGGGTCACGACGAGGTGTTCCCCATAGTGTCCCCTCAGAGGACGCAGTGTCTCGTTCCCTCTCAGGGAACCATGGTTACATTCGTAACCTGAGACGTTTGTGATAATATCGTGAATAAGATTTTTGAATTTGAAGTTTAGACTATGCTTTAGTAGATTTGTTGTTTAGTAATCCAAGTTAATGATGACAAATGCTGCCTTGGCAACTATCTGAAATAATATATGTATTATTATTATTATTTCAGTTAATGATTATTTCAAGTAATGAAATGCTTTTTCAGGGTTTAAGTTAAATACAATAACCCACTGATATTCATTTAGCTGATGGTTGCTGTTTGTTTCCATCATTCATGCTCATGAGGTCTGACAGTAAGTGTGTGTGTGTGTGTATGTGTGTGTGTGAGAGAGTGTGTGTGTGTGTGTGTGTGTGTGTGTGTGTGTGTGTGTGAGAGTGTGTGTGTGTGTGTGTGTGTGTGTGAGAGAGAGAGTGTGTGTGTGTGTGTGTGTGAGAGAGAGAGAGAGTGTGTGTGTGTGTGTGTGTGTGTGTGTGTGTGTGTGTGTGTGTGTGTGTGTGTGTGTGTGTGTTTTCTGCATTAACCTGATGTAGTTTAAGGTCAACCGCTTCATCACATACAGTGAGGTCACAGTGAGGTCATCAGTGTCAAACAGAGCTTCAGCCAAACCCAACTGTGTGTGATCAAACCATCATATGCTTACCAGAGAGTGTCTTTCCTTCATTTCAAATGACTAAAGCAAAAAGCAAATGAAGATTCAGACTCCTCCAGAGCATTGTGTGTGTTTTAGGCAGACATTATATTATTTCTGGATGTGATTGATAGAGAACAGATATAAAGGACAAAGAGCTTCATTAAAAGTTTATCTCAGAGCTGAAAACTGCTGAGACAAAGGATTTTAAAGAGAATATCGTGAAGGATGTTCTCACTAAATCACAACAAACCAACAACAAAAGAAATCCATTTAACAGGCGATGCACAATAGAAACAGACCCAAATGAAGAGACAGAGAGGCCCTTTATAAGTAGACCAGGCGTCCTGTGGTTATATTGCTTTAGATTTTAAGTTCTATTGATCACGTCAAAACGAATGGCTTGAGCAGCCAAGTGGATCGCGAGAGCGAGAGAGAGAGGAGGTGATCCTAAATCGAGTGGAATAAGGTTACTGTCAGGGTCAACATCAGCATTACTGAAAATGCCACCCATATGAGACGGACACTTCAGTTTCACTGACACAGAGCAAACACATGGGCCATATGTGGCCTTAAAGTCAGGTTTAATTGGAGAATTCCCTGAGTAAATAAAGAAGGTGACATTTCGCTCTTGTTCGGGTCCAGAATGCTAAACTGACTACTGGCCTGAAATGTCAAGACGTAATAATTTCAGCTGATATTCCTGTCCTATAGTCTGCCTTTGCCCTGAGAAATCACAAAGGTCAAGCTTTCATTTGACAAGCGTTCACCTGAAGCAGAGGACGTCTACGGCAATCACAGAGAAGCATCCTGTGAAAGCCTCCAGACCTGGACGTTTGTGAAGGTCTCATTCCTGAAGAACATCAGACGAGCAAAAACAGGATCAGATTCAATCGACCAGACAGACCCTGCTGAGGCTTTCAGCGTTCAGCTTCTCTTTCCTCACTCCTTATTTGATCACACTCGAATCACAATGAAAACAAGATAATTCAATATTCAGCATTAAGCATATTACATATTCAGCATTAAGCATATTACATATTCAGCATACTACTACTGTATGAAACATCTACCTTACTAACTATTAATAAGCAGCTATTTAGGAGTTTATTGGGGAAAAACTCTTAGTTAATAATGAAAATGTGTTCTCTAATCTAAAGTGTTACTTAAAGCACTTGCCAGGAAGATTTCAAGCACCTCCGTGTCCGGAGCAGCTTGTTAGAAGTCATTTGTAAAAATATAAAGTGCAGCACATGGAAATTTTGTTCTGATCCAGACTAATTGACTAAGAAAATGTACCTGTCGAAACACAACAGAAGAGCTGTAGACATCCTCTCAGATGATTAGATGCTGTTTGTGAAGCTGAATAAAACATGCAGCAGAATCCTTCAGAAACAATTAGAGTAAATCACGCACAATAAACACTCTCTGCTGGTCTGTTAGCTTTATTCCAATTAACCAACATGCTTGATTAACAAACACCCTTAAACCGCCTTTGATCGTTTAACTAGAGGTAACTAGCTGTAAGATTGTGCTCCTCGAAGAAAACTCACACAGGCTTGAGAGTAATTAATGGCAGGACAGATGCAGCGAGGTCACAGAAAGTAATAGGAAATATTCTGAGTATAATAATTGCATAGATGGAGAGTCAAATGTAGTATTCGAAGATCTTGATTATAGAGTTATGAAGTTCTAATAGGTGGTATAATGAGGCAAACAAGCTCTAAAACAAGCTAATTACGTCCAAATGACATCTTAAATGTGGAAATGAAACAATGGCATCTGCTCCGGAGAATTCATTTGTGACTATCATTGGCAGGCTGGACTCCTCTTCATCGGGAGCGAGGAGCTTTTCTTCAGCACACACATTTGAGTCAAAGAGCTATGCTCCTTATACTGACTCTTAAATCAATTAGATCCAGATTATGAGTTTAAATAAGCTCTAGTCCACACTGCAGATGCCATGAAGAAGAGATGCCATTCCATCCTCAGAAAAATATTAGTCCAGAGCTGTTCTTTCCCAGCCATCCCAGTTCTCCCTGGAGGATGGACACAATTTCCACACAGGCAGGGCAGATTCATCACTGCTATCTGGAAGAAAAAAACACTGACTTTCTTTCCACTGACTTTCCACTTACACACACACACACACACACACACACACACACACACACACACACACACACACACACACACACACGCATGCACGGGCGCGCACCAGGGAGTCCCTGCTGGATCGCTGTAGAGCCACTGCAGTGTGACTCAATGCTGAAACAGGCCTTTATGACTCTATTTAAGGTGATCTAGATCAAGGGTCCGGGGCCTTAAGATGGCTTAAAATTATTTAAAATAAAATAAAAAAATAAAATAATAAAAAAAATATATAGAAAATAAAAACATGATTTTAAGAGCTAAAACTCAAGATGTAAGCTGATGTCATATTTCTTATTTGAATTAATTTCTTTAACACCTGTCTTTTTAAAAGTGTGATTTGTAGACCTGGAAAGGTCATGGGAATTAAAAAATAAATAAATAAAAAAGGTCAGGGACATTTTGTTTATTTTGTATCTCTAATACCTGTGTTTTTAGTAAGTGTGTACATTGTATGTAACCACAGTGTAAGTACACATTGGTACATAGTATCTACAGCTCTAATGTTTATGTAATACACACGTTACAACCCACTGAATGGTGTGTAAACCCACTGAACAAATGTGTAATAGAACTAACAGCTTTTTTTGTTAAAGAAAGTGTTACACTTTATATAAGATGTATCATGTAATTACTCTGATATTACACAGCAGTGGTCAGTAAGTTAGGCTTTACATATAAATTGTGGTTGGTGTTCAGAATGTTACACTTTATGTTGTGGACAGTTCCTGAGGAGTTACCATGCAAGTACACTGGTATTACAGTGGTGCACAACTCCAACTCGAGATCCAACTCCTCCCAATTTACCTAAACCTAAACCTACCCATCTCCACCACTGCATCAAATGGTTCTAATTACTCTTATACATACTGTTGTTACAAAACGTAGTTATATATGTCCTGTTACACATTTGTACTTACTCAAACTATTCGGAGGGTTGTACATGTGTGCAGTTACAGAAGTATTACAGCTGTAGATACTATGTACCAATGTGTACATAAACTGTGGTTACATACTACTTTCACATGTAGTTACTTTGTAAGTACACAGGTATTAGTGTCATGATCTGGTCTATGAACTTCCATTCACTCAGCACCAGAGGTCACTCGCTCACTACATGGACTTTTGCACTACACTAACTGTTGCACGTCACCCCGGACTACAGTTCCCATCATCCGTTGTACTAATTACACACAGACAGCTGAAGACACTGATTACACACAGCTGTAACCCATCACACATTCACTATATAACACTTACTTTGATCACTTTCAAACTGCCGAGTATTGTTCTGCACTTATCCCTCCCCTAGCAATAGCTGCAATACCAAGCCATTCCATGTCTTCCATAGTCTTGTTTCAGTTTATAGTTTTCATAGTCTTGTTGTAGTTTATAGTTTTCATAGTTTAGTCTTTTTCTTGCTTTGCCCTGTTACTCATGTTTTGACCCTTTGCTCTGGATTCTGGATTACTCCTCTTGCTTAGCCACCTGGATATTGTTCATTGATCGGAGACCCTTGCTTGCCCTTGGATTATTCTTGTGTCTTGCCCATACCATACCTGTTTGCTCCTTTTTCGACCCTGTCTGTGTTTAGACCATGTCAAGGAATAAAAGCTTGCATATGGATCCGCACGTCTCACGTCTCTGTCACTCTGTTGCAATAAGGGACACAATATTAAGTGGGACCATTTTTAAATTAAAGTTTATTATAAATAATTTAGTGTTATTATTTACTCCATTATTATATTATCTGCATTAAAATTATAACTATTTAAATAGTTAATGAAAAAAAAAAAAAAAATATATATATATATATATATATATATTATATAAATATATATATATATATATATTACAGCAAAAGTATCATAAATATCTTGAGGGGCCTTCAAAATGCTTAAAATGCTGTCTTTGACAGGCAGGTGCCTCAGAGTCAGAAAGATCAAGAGTTATGTGTGGTGACGGAAGGATGTTTTGTTTTTTAGCTTCACAAAACAACAGCAAACCTCCAGAAAGATCTGAAGAATCTGATGAGTTCAGCTGTCACCTGAGAACATGTTCCTCCGGTTTACCATCTGAAAGGACTGCTCCTGTCTGAGGTGAGTATGAACCCAAGGCTAGCGCTGCGTGTGCTGTTTACGGCAGTGGATTAGAGTTCAGAACAATGCGTTCATTGTGCAGGGAATAACAGGGGCAGCTGCAGGCATTGACGCCCTGCGGGATACTGACCCCAAACCCCAGAGATTACCAGCACCTTGCCAGGGTAACCCCCGTCTGTGATTGCTGCCTGACACGAGCCTGTGCGCAAGTTTACAGCTGCTATAAACGTGAAGTTCAAATAAGGAACCATCAAACAAAAAGCTGTTTGTACTGGCAGCACATTTTAACTAGCCCTTATACATAGATGAGTGGGTTCATGCTGCCCGTTAACCAGTCATCCCATATCCCACAGGTCTAAGAGTGTTTCAATCACAACAGCAGGTGCACAGTGGCCTGGGTGTGTTTGTGTATGTGTGTATGTCTCTGTGTTGACATTCAGATCTGTATCAAGTGCATTCTGGCAGTTCCAGGTAAAGTCTACGCTTTCTGCCACTCTGTAAACAGTAGTTAAATCAGATATGATGAAGCCGTTGTATATACAACAGAAGATTAATTTGGTGGTTAACTAACAGATCGATGGCCATCTGTACATGTAAGTATTACAGTGGATAAGACACACAGTCAGGCACAAATGGACTGAAGCGTCTGTCATAAGAGGATTCCAGTATAAATATTAGCATTATCGATTAGACACAGGTAGTTATGGAAACTCACACAGCAGATCACTATGGAAACAAGCTTTTCTCCAGAGATTGAGTGAGTGAGTGTGTGTGTGTGTGTGTGTTTGTGTGTGTTTGAGAGAGAGAGAGAGAGAGAGAGAGAGAGTGAGAGAGAGAGAGAGAGAGCGAGAGTGTGTGTGTGTGTATGAGTATGTTAGAGTGTAAGATTTTTTTTAACCCATACTTTTATTAAATCAATAACAACAACAACAACAACAACAACAAAAACCATCAAGACATTATCACAAAACCACAATCAACACAACAAAAGACTAAAAATTAACCCCCCCTCAAACACAGTACAATAAAACTATCCAATACAAAATATCCAAATCCTGCATCTCTTTAATATATTTAAACTCAACCGAGAGCCTAGACCTAATAAATGCCTTAAACAACAGTACACCATCTTGGCCATGTTTATTTTTAAACCTGTTTTTTTCTTGAAATATATATGGCCATTTTTGCCTGACCAACCATGTGTGTGTGTGTGTGTGTGTGTGTGTGCATGCGAGAGAGAGAGAGAGAGAGAGAGAGAGAGAGAGAGAGTGTGTGTGTGTCTGTGTCAGACCTCTGATTTGAATGCCATCACACATCCACTTTCATCCTTCAGTTATTAATTGTTACAAAAAATAATAATAAAAAAAAAGTGACGTGACATTCAGCCAAGTATGGTGAACCATGCTCAGAATTCGTGCTCTGCATTTAACCCATCCAAAGTGCACACACACAGCGGTGAACACACACACGGAGCAGTGGGCTGCCATTCATGAGCACCTCAGTCGTGGTATTGAAGGTGGAGAGAGCGCTGTATATTCACTCCCCCAACTACAATTCCCACCGGCCCAAGACTCAAACTCACAACCTTTGGATTATAAATCATATCTCTAACCATTAGGCCATGACTTCCTCAGGATCAGAATCAGGATAATGACAGGGCAGGAGATCAGGAAATAACATACACTGAACTCCATGACATCACACAGTGTATTGGTTTTGCCAATGTTAATCACAAAGCTACATCAGACTAATCACATTCAACAGTTTTATTAATTCTTTTCAGGAATTGGGAACCTTTTGAACCATTATTAATGTTAACTTCTGACTAGATTAGACACAATTTTATTCTAAAACATTTAATAGAAACACACCTGTGATTCATATTAGTTGAAATTCATATTAATGCAGAAGGTGAATCTGATTTCTGCGTCAGTTTTACTAAAGGATGTTCCGCATCCGAATCCAGCATCCAGTCTTTGCATGATTAACACAGAGGGTTAATTATCACAGGACAACGCACATTTCTATTAGTGAGAGGGTTGAAAGGCCATTGTTTTTGTGTCAGATCCAATTAGATTTATAATTGGCTATCAACGATTGCATTCAGTGTGGAGAGTGTTGTGGCTTGCTGTGAAAAAAGGACACAACTTATGCTGTAGTATCAAAAATGACCGATCTAAACACAGTTGAAAGAAAAGCAATCATATTCATCCCTCTGGCCTAAAATGGGCCAAGGCTCTTGAGATCCCAACAACATGTAACCCGTCCCACGAGACACGTCAAAAAGTCAAGACGTCAAATCAATACATCAAAATCAAACTGAACCTGCCAATCATATCAGTAACATGGGAGCAAAGTTCACAGCCACAGACTGATCAGTCAATATAATATATCAGAGTCCCAGTGAACCTCAACACCAGAATTTTATATAACAGTGGACGTGTGTCCCATTGATCTGTGCGTGGACTGAGGCCGGGAGATGTCTCCAGAAGCAGGTGTCAGCATGTCGAGTCTGGCATATATTCGGTTCAGAGAGGTTCAGTGGGCAGCCGTACCAACGCCACTCATTACAGGCTCTCAGACAGCTCACGGCCTGGGGAAGATCAGACTGACAGAAGATTAAAAAAAAAAGATGCATATTTGCAGCTCTGTCTGACAGCACACCTGTCGTGATACCGGCAAAAGAATAATGCAGAATATCTCTGAGATGGAAGTTGCCTCTTCAGCAGTGTCTGTAATGGATAAAAACGCTATTCCAAATGAAAGAAACTCAGAGATCCACTGAAGCATGTTACTCCAAGCATAAACATCATTGAAAAGCCAAAACAGTTCACTTCATGCACAAAAATAAAGCAATCAGGTATTCTCTTTGGACAGCAGCGCCTGGTCTCCAGCAGCAAGGATTTATCCACGGCAGCCCTGATCAGAGACTCACTGGAGTCTCCATCTTCAAAAATACAGACTTCAAACTTTACATCCTTTGTAATCTCAAAGCCAAGGCTTCTTAGATGTTTATGTGTCAAATGTAACATGCTCTGTGGCGAGACAGAAGCACTATCTGGAGTGTACTGTACTTTTATTTTTTTTCCATAAAACAGCACAGTGGTTCAAACTTAACAAGATTTTAGCAATGAGTGAAAATGTGAAAACATCTTCCTACATCTTCCTAAACTAGTATGTGACAGCAGAGACTCTGAACAGCTGCTGTAATGCCGTTATACAGCAGTCTTTACTCTTGGGGGCTGTAATTGCTTGGGTTCAGATCCCAACACTAGTGCAATAAGAAGAAATGGGGAGCGTAGAGTAACAACAACAACAAGACACAGCTCCAAACACCCATATATTGGCCATTACATCAACAACACTTCTCTTGGCATGCAGAGAAATCTTGTTCTCTATAAAACACAGGAAGAATCTATGACGTACTGATTAGCTTAGGAGCAGAAAGCAACTCAACACACACAAGTGTTTGGAAGTAACTGTAGTTTATCTGTTACACACCGGTCCATTTACAGGTCTGAGATTTCTCTTTCGTCCTCTGTAAAAGGATGTGTTAGGTGCTCTTCCTCCTCTCTATTAATTTTTTTTTTTACTGAGCCTGGCCTTTGAGAGGATTTGAGAGACAGTAGACAAAATCTAAGTGTTGATCAGCCAGTTGCTGCTTGAAAAGGGGGCATTCACAGTAATGTGACAGCAGAACAAGTCTGGAGAACATCAGATGCCAAAAGGCATTATCATCTGCTCTGACAGTCTGTTAAAGCCATTAGCCTGTCTAAAACTGACAGCTCCTGATCTCGTTACTGTGAGATGATGCAATGCGAAAGCAACACTGCCGTTCACCCGTTCCCTCCCACAATCTCGTCTATGATCTTTCGTTGTGCTTGATCTGTGGCTAATCAGCGATGGGTGACCGCAGTGGGATGGTACAGACCCCCGCTGCTTCACAGCTTCACAGAGGAGCCACTTTTTAATCAAAGAGCAGCCAGCAGGGCCCCGGCAACCATCTGCCACCCGTGCCCCTTCCTCTGGCCCCATGCCCTCCTGCCAGACAATGATTCGGGGGCCTCTCGCCTCCAGTCTTGATTACATCCATCACGTAAGAGGCTGAAGAGCACAGCATATAAAATGAATCCACAGCAAAGTGGAGGACATTGAGGAGGGAGGTTTATCATTCATGTCAAGACATGTCTGGAGACTCAGCTGTAGAGAAGAACCACACTGAAAGCATGTGGTGGTTTGGACTAGTGTGACTATGAAGTGTAGATGCTATTCCTCCTCCACAGGCTCTAATAACACACTCATTAATGGTGCGAGACCAGGGATGCTGGTACAGATGTTAACAAGAAGTGTTAGAAGACTCAAAAACAACAGCACATTTCTGCTCTTCCAGTTGTCCTTTGTCAATTTCTTTAATAACTACAGATTTAGCTAGAGGAGACCAAAAACTTCATTTGAACAACGCTTTGAGGGATAGAAATGTGAATCTGGGTGTCGATCATTCAGAAATCATACTGAAACTCTGTTTTTATCAAATTAAATTAAATTAAATTTAAAATTAAATGTATGCATTTAGCATATGCTTTTATCCAAAGCGACTTACAGCGCATTCAGGCTATACATTTTTAGCTATCATGTGTTCCCGGGGAATCAAAGCCCCAACCTTGATAACGCAATGCTCTACCACTTGAGCTACAGGAACACTGTAGTGGATAAAATATTCTGGAAAACATGAATTTTCATTTATGACAGTCTGTACATATTGAACCATTCTCATTCATTCATTCACTCATTCGTTAAGTATATCATATAACAGTGAAGTCTGTTTTGTTTTAGTTTTTTGGCAGAAAAACTGCATCATGGTAATAATTAAACAATTTCATTCAAACATCAGCAAACTGTTGATGAAAATATAGTAAAAATTGAATTGAATTGTAATTGAAGAATGAATCAAATACAGAGTTGAATTGACTAAAATTAATGAATATGACATTATGAAACATGGACAAAATTAAAGTTTATCTTCATTAAAAAATATAAACTCTAAAGAGTTTAGACTAAAGCCAAGATCAAGTGAGTGCAGCTGTGTGAGATGAGAACTGCAGGTCAAACACGAGCCCTGCAGCCGATGATGAACCATCTCCCAACTCATATTCCTCTTGTTTTCAGTGGAGTCCAAATCCTGCAGCCAAGACAGTGGCTCAGGAATCAATCCACAAACCCAACAGTAACTCCAGAGCCAAGACGCTGACCCGCCTGAGCTGAGGAGTCTGGTCTCCCGCCTGCAGAAACTCACTGTCAGCATCTTACAGCACAAACTGCTGCCTGAGAGAGCCCTCGCGCTCCTACATAACGGCCAACAGCAGGAGCAGCTGAGGCCCATATCGACTTCCTCCAACTCATCCGCGCCAGGAGTCCTGTCTTTGTTTTGAGTTGAAGTTCACATGGAAAGCAGGAGGGAACTGCAACATTCCTGTTATCAAAGAGGGCATGCAAAACGTAACGTCAGCTTGTGTTCATGCAAATACTGAGTCCATCCAAGCAGAGCCAAACACATGAAATCACACCAATTTAGCAGGAAAGAACTGCAGTAAAGGAAGAGCACACAGACATCTCTGTCTCCAGGGACTCGAAGCTGTTTAGAACAGATGCACAGAAGATTCTCAGAGGCACGTTCTGACCTATAAACTCCCCGCTGGGCAGAATCTGCAGCACCTGTAAAATCAATCTCTCTCTCCTGCTAGATGGAAGCCATTGTTGATAATTGTTTGTGCTGCCAGTGTTTTCTTCCGCTGTGGCTGAGGTGGACCTGGAGAGCGGAGATACTGTACTCAGTCTGGATCCCTAGGTAGTAGGCCTCTCTCATGGGCATATGGAGTGCTCTCTTATCGGTTACACTAAAGCAAGGGAGGATTGAAGCCAAACTGGCTCACGATGCTCTGGGTCTCCTAGCTTGCTCTGGAGAATGTCCTGGCCCTGAATCAAAGGCTGAATCCATAACCAACCTGATTTGAATCCCTCTCTGGGGCAGAAAAGGGTCTCTGGCCAGATCAAGAGAGAGGCAAAAGGCCGGCGAGATGATCCTCTTCTGCTAGAGCAGGACAACAGGAGAGAAAGACCAGGACACAGGGGAGGGATGTGAAGAAATTCTACTTCAAGCACAAGAAATTATAGAAAATGGTGAATGGCCCATTCCATTGATTCAATTTGCCTCTGACCCTCTCCGGAACAACAGAGAGGCAGTTTAGAAACAATTTCCACCTTAAACGACTTCAGTGCCACAAAACAGACATATTAATATTGCAGAAGGCAAGAATAAGCACACACAAGTCAGCAGATCTAAAACGATAGAGCGGAGGCCAGACGATGCTGATACTACATGCATTTTTCATTACTCGAGTCTATGGGTTTGCTTATCAAAATGCAAAATAGACGATTACAGAGATATCAGAAGAATATGCAGCGACAAAGCAGCACTACAACATAGCGTCTCAGTGCACTATGCACACACTTATAAAGTCATGAACATTTTGATTAGTTTGCAAAGCAGCAAGAGGCCAAACAGTTGCTCATTCGGAGAAAGTCAGAAGACTCCTGCAATACAGACATTAATCCTTCATTTGGTGTGACGATTATGGTTCATGGACGTGCTACTGTAAAAGAGCATGAGCTCATTTCACAGGACCAGGTGCACTGAGGAACACTGTTGGGAACGTTACTTTAAAAAAGTAATTAGTTATAGTTACTCACTACTTGTTCCAAAAAGTAACTGAGTTAGTAACTGAATTACTCTATAATAAAAGTAACACATTACCAGGGAAAGTAACTATTTGCGTTACTGTAAAAAAAAAAAAAAAAAAGTTGCTAAATGTCAAAGAATTTTTTATTTTTTTTATTAGTTTTCACAAGTCAGTTGAAATAAGTAGAACAGACAGGTGTTCGTATATAACTTTCGAGATTTATTGCACGTCAACAGACAGCAAGAGTTTTATCCTGCACTCTTTGCAAGAAAAGTGTTTTTGGCCACTAGCTTTGTAGATGCGTGTCACACATTACATGTACACATTACATGCACGTTCTTGCCTTTGACTACAATGAATTTGAAGAAGTGCTTATATCTCCACCTTGAAAATGCCAACTTTTCATCGGATTGCTCCTGACTCGCCATTTCTGCTGCTGCTGCGAATCTCTGTGTAGCTGTTGCGTGTGTGTGACTGTGTGTGTTTGGCACTGCTGGCGCGTGTGTGTAAAAACACTGGCTCTGATTGGCTACCATGAAACACATGACTCTGCCTTAGCCAATCATAATCGCTTATCTCGTTATTAACCCACCTGCTCACTCGCTGTGTGAGCCAGGGGTGCGTTCGGATTGCATATTAAATCAATGCATAGTAACGCACCGCATTTAACGTTCAGTAACGTTAACGGCGTTGTAACGACGGGAAAAGTAATTAGTTAGATTACCCCGTTACTGAAAAAATAACGTCGTTACCTAACGCCGTTCTTTTAAACGCTGTTATTCCAAACACTGCTGAGGAACTCCTTTCCCTCATAACTGCCACAAATAAAATTATAAAATTTCAGTACAAAGATTTCTTCATTCGTTTTAGTTCAGTGTCTCCAAACCATTTACATACTTGTACAAATGCTACAAGTTACAAATTTGTACAACTTTGTTAATAATTTAGTCCATATCTCATAAGTTACTGCTGCACCCAAGAATATAAGTGAGATGAGATTAGAGCTGATGGCATCTAATAATACTAACGTTTGGTTATATTGCACTTTACACAATACAGATAGTTTCAAAGCAGCTTTACATTAATAAGCATTAAAAAAACTTTTTTTGTTTTGTTTTGTTTTTTATAACTACATCTTAAATTTCAATTCAATTTAGTGAATTGTCTTTTAATCCATGGTTAAGCGAGCCAAAAAGCAATAAAACACTACCTTATATAACAGAACATGGACAGAAACTAGAGGACCTCCAGGCACCAAAACAGGAAGAAAGATAAACTCCCAATGAGAAACTCTTCCCTCTGGAGAAGTGTAATCCTCTGATACTTCTCTTTACAGATACTATGACCTAGAAACATTTGTTTCAAATGATAGCACAATATGTGCCAATTTTACCTTCTTGCTAATTAAAATTCTAATTTCTCTTTTTCAAAGATTGAGTGGGTGGAAAAAAATGACATTCGCTCTAGGAATCAGTTTTTGGTCTTAACACAGTGGGAAATAAACAGCTTGAAATCACTTTGACAGCTCGTGTTTCTCTATCACATGCCACAGGGGATTTTAATTCCAACCTGTGAAACTGTAATTGCTTCTCTACCCAGCACTGGAGGATTTGGGTAACAGACTGTCAGTGCTGCCCTGTATGAATTCTCTGTCTCTCTCTCTCAAAGCCCTGTGTGTCTGTCTCTGAGCTTAAACAGTTTGTGTTCTCCTCCCCGAGTTCCTCCGTGTTTGTAGGAGTCACGATTGACACCAAGTTAACTGGAGCTGTCTGGAGACGCTTTCAGCAGCACAGAGAAAGATGAATCTCTCTTCAGAGTGTTAACTTCCTCTCCTCTTCATCTCTATTTGTTGTGTCTCGCTTTCCTCCTCTCGCTGTGAGGCAGCTTCATAAACATCTTTAATTGTGTTTCATATGTAGGACCCCCTGCTCGGAGAGATGTCAACAGATGTCTCATCACACCGCCGGCAGAAAGAGCAGCAGCAAAAATAAAGGAGTACCGAACAGAAGCTAATTAGCAATGATGATGACGATGAAGCACGTGTCGTCATGGAATCACAGAGAACCCGGCTGAAGATAAGAATATGCTTACAGTGCTGCCATCACTGATAGGCCACGAGGTTCAGGATCAGAAGAAAGCATCCGTTTCATGACATCACATCTGACTGAGGTGGATCTGCTCGAGTCTGACCCGCACCGGACAGCCTGAGGAGGAGAGACCCTGCGGTGATCTCCAAACTGCCTTTGGTATCAGAGGGTTTCACTCTACATCCCACGGATCAGCAGAACCTGGTCAAAATGAGTACTAGGAGGAGATTCTGACTGGAGATACTTCACTAAAATACACTGAGCTGGAGACGATGTCCATCGGAAACAAACATATCATGAATGTTGGACCCTAGACTTCTTGTGGAGATTCTCGAGAAGAGCTGATCCTTGGTTCTACCACTACACTCTTATGTCTTTACTGGCATTGATGGTTCCACAAAGAACCTTTAACATCCATGGAAACTTTCCATTGCACGAACGGATCTTTATAGTAGAAAACCTTTTTTTTTGTAGTTGTTTTTTTAGTTTATTCAAATGTTTTGAAAGCAATGGTTCCTTTTAGAACGGTTTCACTAAAAGGTTCTTTTTTTCTTCTGTGGCAGGGGTGTCTAACCCTGCTCCTGGAGAGCTAGCATCCTGCAGATTTCAGCTCCAACCCCAATCAAACACACCTGAAGCAGCTAGTCAATGTGTTGAGGGCTATTTGATCATGACACACAGGTGTGTTGAAGCAGGGTTGGAACTGAAGTCTGCAGGACGCTAGCTCTCCAGGAGAAAACGCAAAAACCTCCTCTGAAACCTTAAATAAATGAAGTCCCAAAGCACTGCTGGGACAACAAACATTAGGCTTCAGGCACTTCACAGGATAGTTTCTTGAGTACATCTTAAACAACAACAGTTTGGTAAATTACAGTATGCACAGGCTGAGTGGTGGAGGACAAAGCTAATTAGCTGCACTCATCTGGCTGGAGAGCAGAATAAACATCACTCACTATACACATTCATTTCATTTTGGTCCCATTATGGCTCAGTAACATCATTACGCCACTCCAAATAGTGTAACTTATCTTCAGTTAGTGGAAGTTGTCGGTCATTAGGGCAGATGAGGATGTAGGGCTGAGCGCTGCGGGCCGTTCGTCAGCTGTAATTAGACGGCTCACTTTCACCGTGGATAAACACAGCTCCGCTCTCGGCCTGCACTCGCCGCTTCATCATCCATGGCTTTTGAATCATCTGAGCACATTTGAGACACGTGAGAGTTTAGGGTACAGAGAATACCTGGAATAAGGGTACGTGTGTCCATATGGCTGTGTGTAAATACAGTTCACTGTATATCTTCTGGATCTCCATCCACACCCTTAAGATGCATCATATCTATCAAAGTTCAGCACTGACTGCCATCGTGGTCTAAGAAAAATGTGTTTTCACTTTCTGATAAAGGCTGCCCAGTATTCCTTCTTCTTCAGAGCATTTCATTAAAACAAATGTCTAGTTCATCTCTAGGTTGTTGATTTAAAGATAACATGATGATGCTAGAAAAATTGTAGAAGAATAAAAATAGTCTAACTCAGTTGAAAAATCTAAAGCAATATAAAGGTAAAAGAAATATTTAACTCAGTTGCGGTAACTATAATATAGGTCTTGCTTAGACATTCACTGACACACATTATTCCTGACAGCTGAGGAAAAAAACAGTACCATGTAAAGGTATTATTCAGTAACATTAATATTAAAAGCGGTAATATTTGTATTTTGAGGTCTGCTCTGATGTGAGGTAACTGACTAAAGCTGAAATGATCTAAAGCAGTGCTGCTCAACCTTTATGACCTCTTTTCCTGAACAATATTTAAAGACCCCATGACTTAAAATATATGCATACAAAATATTTTAAACTCAATATCTACCTGATAAAACATTTTAGAGCTTGGTAAACTAAAAAAAAAAATACATATTCATAATACAAATGATCTTGGAGTCACACTTTTTTTTTTACATATCTTTATTAACTTTTTCAAAACTTTTACAAGTAAACAAGAAACACTTATTGGAGTCACACTTTTAAAATAAAATAAGGCAAACAGGGACGGAGAGACACGCTCCCTAATAAATGGCCATGACGTCCATTCATGAGTCAGAGCACACAGAATGACGAGAGACCAAACAGATGACCCGAGCTGGAGCGAGACGTTTCAGTGGCCGGTGGCCTGGATGAGCGTGTGAAGGGATTCAGCTCTACTGACTGGTGCATCACTGACATCACTGAAGATAGGATTGGCATCACCCCTACTTTCTTACTTTATAATAACATATTTCTAATGTATGGAATGTTACAGAGATAAACGTGACTTGATTGTGCAGTTGGTTCTGTGTCTTTAGCTTCTGAAGATGATTTTAAATAATTGTTCTGCACTGTCAGGCCTCTTTCTCTTCCATTGCAACAACAACGACTGAGATTAAGATGAAACGACTCTTAAAGTAGCTTTAAGTGATGAGACAAGCTGTTTTTTCTCTGATGTTTGGATGTTCAGGTGTGCGTCACTCGGTTATGAACGACCGTTTAAACAGACTAAATATTTATTTAAGTCCCTCCCCAACGTATTCAAACACCCTCAATTGCTCAAAGTCAAAGGCTTAAGCCTCAACACAAGCAATGCTGGCAAGAGCCCAAGTGACTCAACAGAAGCTCTCGCTGTCACAATGGCTGCTGAACTCCCAGCATGCACTGCAGCAGCAGAAGTGTGTGTGGATTAGATAAAGCAGTGAGACGCTTCAATCCAAGACACAAGGGCCACCCAGCTGAAACAGAGGATAAAAAGCACCACACACAGCCCATAAGTTCACAAAAACCCTGCCAACTCATTTCCCTGGGTTTGACTAAACAAACATCTCCACACAAGCAGTGACTCTTCAGGGAACAGCGGCCAGCAAAGTCTGGAAATGGTCAAACTCTATCAGGGTTTAGCATGAGACAAACATGCCGTTCACCCTGTGGCTTTCAAACAGTCCTCATTTTTTGGCGTCTTTACTGAAAATGGTTCCTTTTATTCTGACAGAGAGTTTTTGTCTCATAGTGGTTCGTTTGGGTTTACTGGCTCTGACAGATGGCATTGTGTTGACAAAAGAGACGTGTTTAAGGATAGGAATGAAATATTCTGACCATATTTACAAGAAAGTCAAGAGTGCACCCAACCCACGAGATTTTCACTTCTGCCTTACAACAGTTACAGAATAAAGTCTCATCAGCAAAGCAACTCAAAATACCACGTCATTCAAGCTTGTCATGAATGTTGTTTTCCACTGTTCCTTAAAACCTTGTTTCATTTATTATCTCTTATGACTAAAAAGCTTAGTTTTCAGGGTTTTGTTGACCTGGATAATATTACAGGAAGAGTTCACCCAACAATGAACATGTGCTGTAAATGTGCTCACCCTCAGGCCATCCAAGATCAGGAGGAGTTTGTTTCTTCATCAGGTTTGTAGAAATGTAGCACTGCATCAGTGTCTCATCACTGTCTCCTCTGCAGTGAATGGGTGCCGTCAGAATGAGAGTCCAAACAGCTGATAAAAACATCACAATAATCCACATCACTCCAGTCCATCAGTGAACATCTGGAGAAGACAAAAGATGAAACACATTCAGCATTAAGATGGTTTTAACTCACAGAGTCTATAATCCATAATAACACTTCCTCCAGTGAAAAGTGCATCTCCTGTTGTCTCTCACATCAGAATCCAGACACATATCTGTTTAGAGCTGTTTAAACGCTGCTTGATCTGTGCAGATTTCTCTCCTGATTCAGACCAGAACACTTTTTCACTGGAGGAAGTGTTATTAGGGATTATGGACTCATATTTTAGCAAAGTTTTGGCATTAAAAATGTCTTTATTGATTCAAGTCAGTGTTTTTTTGGTATAATTGATATACTATTATAGTTTTTGTTTTGAATAAGATTCTTTTTTTATTTTGTTTTCACTATAATTTTAAAGTTTCAGTAATTTTTTTGTGTTCTTGCCATTTTTCCATTATTTTTACATATATGTCCATAGTTTTTATTGATTATTTCTTAGTTTTATTTTATTTTGTTTAAGTTATTTTAGTACTTTAACTTAATCTAACTGATTTATTTATTTATTTTTTTATGTAGTTTTTATTTTTATGTGTATCTACTTTTTTCATTTTGTTATTTTATTTTATTCCAGTTAATGTTAATTTAATTTCAAGTAACATATTTTATTTTATTTTTTTTAGTTGATGGCAACCCTGCTTTGAATAAACAATGCTGAAATAAAATGTGCAGAGCTGCACTAAACTGAACGTTGTTTCTCCACAGTGTTCCAGGTGAACGAGAGAGTGCTCTCACTGCTGGCCATTGAGTTATTCAATATAATAAACTTCAATAAGAACAAAAGGAAAAAAAAAGATCATGCATAAAACACGTGTGTTTATGAGCAGAAGCTCCCTCAGGCTGAACTGACAGCAGCTCTCCTCACAAAGCTATTTGAGGCACTGAACTTTCAACACCTTCAATAAACAGTGAGCTGGCAGCACTCCTGCACTGAATTATGGGTCAGAGCGAGAGCAGTGGCTCCACACCAATGCTTTGTGCATATGCGTGTGTGTCTTCTTCAGCTGGAGTCGTCCTCTCTGTCCTGCCGGAGCTGTACAATCCCCTTCGACTGTGTTTACTGTAGACAAATGCTGTTTCGATATTCACACACACGCACACCCGGCATTGAGCTGCCAATCAGAGCCCTCGTCCCCTCTCGTCTTCAAGAAATGTGTTCATCTGCTAGGCTGCCAATTAAATAACACAATCAAAGACTGGAAGCCCTCCCAGAAGCCCCGGCGGACGCAGGAGTCACCACATACACACAGAGCTAGAGAAACTGCTTTAGATGAACAGACAGTGTGCACAGAGGACTCAGGTTCTGTCAGTCAGAATGAAAAACCCGTAGATCAAAGCTGCAACAACAGGAAGATGTCTGTTATTGGTCATTAATGCAGTGCTGGAGCCACCCATATCAAAGATGACCAGATTCATGTGTGAAAGAACAACTGGATTAACAGTGTAACTTAGACTTCCAGGCAATTGCTGTTAACTCTCCATATGACTAGACAATCTGTTAACACATTTTACAAAAATGCATATTCCTTGAACTCGCTTTAAAAATATTTTGCAAAAGGTAAATGTTTGTCATGTGACTTAGAATAAAACCGAATACTCAATTAGGCAGATCAGTCAGGCATTTCAGAGATATTAGAAATCCCTGCATCCCTTGCCAGAGTAGCCTGAAACAACAAGTGAATAGATTTGACTATTGGTTAACAGCAGTTTCCACACATTTCACCTGAATAAGAAAGGTTATTTTGAGAAAGGTTATTAAAGCTGGGAGTACACTGTGTAATTTATGATAGTCCTTTACAACTTTACACTCTCAGAAAAAAGGTACAAAGGAGGTTCTCTAGAGTACAAAAGCAAAAGGGTACATCTAGATCATACCTTATCAAACTCTAAATTGTACATATTAGTACCTTATAGATGTATATAGTACTGTAAAAGTGCCTAAAGTGAACATAATTAGTAACTTCCGAAAGCTTACACCCCAGAGAGAGTTTTGTACCTTTTTCTGAGTGTACAAACATGATCCCAGCTATAAGCCATACTGCGGGATCTCAGCTGGCATTAATGTCAGACCATACACCAGTCTATACTCATTAAAAACAGATATTCACAAGAAAACATGACTGGAGCTTCAATCCAGTGATGGTGAGTTTTATTCACATGTGGAGATGAGATGGTGGCTAGCAAACACAAATGTAGTGTTGAATTTTTTAAAATGTAGTGCTAATTTTAGTCATGGCACTAGACTAAAAATGGAAAATCAAACAGTGAGAAGGCTGTATGTGGAGCGAGTGGGGGTTTGTTGTTGTTGCATTAATTGCTTCAGTATCTTCTGTGCTCCGTATGGCTCTGGATTTGACCCTCGTCATAGAAGAAGCCGCACGCCAAACTTCTGACACTGACAGAACTTCACTGGTGTTGAAATTTGATTGCAATGGTCATTAATTGGCCAACTGCGAACATGTTTAACTAGCCATTATAGAGCACAAATATTGGTCTACGATCAGAGGAATCATTTAGGATTCACAAAATTTGGCTCAGATAGCGAAAAATCAAGACCAAATCAGTGTGCACTAGAGGTCTTCACGGGTCCACTTGGAACTGAAACCCTGAGGTCCGACCTGAGACCAGAGCAGGTTCGGGTCCAATACTTCGAGGAGTACCTCGGACATGGGTCGGGATCAGTATGAACAGGGTCTCAGGTAATTTAAAATAAACATGCTTTTTCTAAATGGACCCGATTAGAGATTCATTATTTTAAACTATCCTGAATGCATAGTCTACTTTAATTTTTCGTGTTAAGTGAGGAAAGCACATAGAAAAGGAGCATATGTTTGTAACCTTGCACACAGAAATCATCTTATAGATATGACATCCATCAGGAAAAGCCACTTGCTTTATTATGCTGCTGTTCATATAGTTAATATAGTTCATATAGCTGTGCATACTCTTTTGTGTGTGCAGAAGCCTTTCGGTGGAGATCAGGTTGCAGGTTGGGGTTTTTCCTGACTGACTGCAGGCTGTACACACGTCAATGCCATTTACACTCGGGTCCAGTCGGTTTCAAAATTAAATGCCGTTGGGTCCAACTTGGGTCTAATTTCATTGGGTCTGTCTTGGGTCATGTTTTTCTTTAAAATAAAATAATTTATGCACGTTGGGTTTGGGTAAGAAATTATTCAGGGTCAATTTGGGTCAGGTACAGATTTTAGGACCCGATAAGACCTCTAGTGTGCACCCGTCAAAGAATATGCCAGACAACGGAGGTAACCTTCATTTCTTACTAACTTAATTACAAGAACAGATGGGAGAAGAGCTCATTTCTTGCAACTCACAACAACCCAGAGTCCCTGAGGAAAGCTCTGTTCTTCCTTAGTTTTCGGTCTCCACGCTCAGAAAGACACGAGCTGGCATTTCCAAAGAGTGGAGGTCACTGCGGTCTCTTCTCATCTGCGCTGTTAACCTTCTCTCAGGAGGCAGAGGATCCTCCAGGGGTGTTGGGAGAGTGCAGCTCTCCTCGTGCCAAGTGCAGAGCAGGAGTGTTGACTACATCCCAGTGGACTGGCGTCAGCTCCGCTAAGGCTTCAGTCGACAATGCACACACGCCCAGGGATCTCCGCTTGCTAAAGGTTTCACATGTTTTGTCACTGCACACACTCGTGTAGACAGAGCTGACTCCTGTCGCACTGTGAAGACGGCCAGGAATGAGACGGCAGCGTGGGGGATTTCTAAAGCTACACTGGGCCAAGATCCCACGTGGAGCTGATGGGTCCCGACCGCTGAAGAGCTATGAGCTCATTTAAGATGCTTTGACAAAGCCTCTGTTGAAAAAATGTTTGAAGAACACATAAACAATCCTGTGGTGAGCAACTGCCAACATCATGCATCAGCACATTGTACAGTGAACCACTAAGTAATATCTGCATTAGTGCAGTTTGAAGTACTAAGTAAGGGAACAAGACAAATGAATGAGCGTAGCAGTACTGTATGTAGTTTGGCATAATGTTTGCAGTTACTATACTGTATCCCCATAATATCAGAGCGTAACATATACACGGATCTATATACATTTCATTCTGTCAACAACTGTATAATATTTTCAATGAATCTGACATATAAGAACACACATGATAGCACACACAGTATTCTGACTAAGATCATAAGCACAAGCTTCACAAGAACACAACAAAGCGTGCCAAGCAGCCTCCTCATGCCAAAAAACCCTGAGAAAAGATTCCTGAAATACAACCTGGGAGACAGAGCTGAGAGTGTGGAGTCTCATTTATTAGATGTGCTTTATGCTGGGAACAAAGGCGGGAAGAGTCTGTTGCTCTTAGCCCGAAGCCAACAGTGAGACACCTGGCCTGAGAATGAAAGACTGCTGGGATTGAAAATTAACAGAAAGCCAAAAACGCATTCAAGCTGTCCTCAGCAAAATAGGTTTCAGTCTTTAAAATAAACTTTACAATTTAAACAGTCTTTAATTAGCAGTTAAAAAAAGAAAGAAATGTCTCTATCTATCCAGCCTAATTTACATTTATTTGACCTTTGAGTCCTTGGGTTGCTGCTCATTCTATAAGGCCTCGTCTGACACGTGGAGTCAGTGGAGCTTCTCAATCACAAGAGCCACGATTACGGCAGCCAGAGCCAGTCCCAATGACAACAGCTTGAGTCCATCATCGTCAAATCTCCAGGACCGTCCCACGAGTGCAGAGGAAGCCACCGAGGCACAGGCGCCATTCTGATGGGTCACCTTCAGCTCCTGTGGAAGAAACCAGAATTGAAGATAAATAGCAGGCAGATGGAGCAAAACAGTGATAGGAGTGAAATATCTCAGTGTTTTCTGTGACTGTACAAGTGACCGTTGTGTTAGTGACTCATACTGCATTTTGCATGTTAAAGCTCATCTCTGGGCCTGTGCTCATGCAAACACAAGGATTCAATAGCTTTATTCTCTACTTCTGTGTGTCTTTATTCCACCGCTGAAAGCCAAAAGAAGCACCTGCACTCAGTGACAATCACAGGCGGTTCAACAGAAATGAAGCACCTTTAAAAACTCTAGTCATGTTCAACATCATCACCTCCGCTAATTGTGACTCACAAGAGAAGGATTATTCCTTATTACCGTGAAAGAGTTTTTGTTTTCTACATTAAAGAAAATATTAAATCACCACCATCGCTGTAGCACGAGATTGCAAGGATTGAAAGTGACTGTGTGAATGTGTGCAGTACAGTCCAGATGTCATCCATCAACATCACTCTGACAGGACACTGATAGAGGGCAGTTACGCTCTGAAACGGCCAGAGATTTAAGCACGACTTACACATCAGGGACTCAAAGGGTAAAATTGTTGTAATTGGAAGTTGTGTCCTCTCTAATGTGTTGGCACATTAAAGGTTCATCTATAATGGACACAGTAATGGGCCGATGTCTCCCATTAGGACAGGCCTGACAGCTGACCCAGTAATATGTTCATTTCTCTACCCCTGAGATTAAATATAGAGCCTCAGTCTGAACGGTCATATCATGATTTCAATATTTCAGGCTGTCATGGTGGTAACAGCCGGCTGCTTGTAATGCAATTAACTCTTTGAGCTCACTATGGATTGCTTTCTTTGGTTTTACGAAGTGAAGGTTGCAATCTTTTGGTCATCTGCAGCATCTCTGGATCATTAAATACCATTACAGAGAACCATAAAAGTGTGTATTAAACCTTCACCCATAATCTGGAGAAAGTCTAGCTAGTTCAACCTTCCATTATCCAACTTTAATTTCACAGGGATTTTCTATAGTTTGCCTCAATGGTTACTCTCTGCCACATCTGCTCTTTCATTGTAATGTCTTGTATCTTCAGGCCTGTGGAGTTTATATGGATTGGAGGGTTCCTCTCTCGATATAAGGGGTTTGGAGGGGGTTGTCTGTGTTTTAAAACTTGTGTTGTTGATCAGTCAGGTCAAAAATATCTGAACATTAGAATGCAGCGTGGTCTCAATTAGATTGTGTCCATTTTGCAGCTTATTCTAGCCAACAACCTGCCACCTAAAACTTAAAGACTGTGAGTAATAAATTATGCATAATTACATGCAACTAGCCATAAACCAAACCCTAACCCTATAGTAAGTACATGTTGATAAGTGTAAAGTGTAAGCTAATATTATACATGTAATATGCACCATACAAAGAGTTAACATGGGCGAGTTGGTTCAAATTACTTGAACATAAAGTGACACTGAAACACAAAGAAATAAACAGTGTAATGCTATACAGAGAGACTACTTGTCAAACAAAGCCTTGACTAAGGATATCACAGGGTGATATTGTGGCCTTTTTAGTGGCATATGTGTGTCTTAGTATGAATCAGGTCACAGGTGTGATTTCCAGATGGTGTCTTCCTTTGCCAAGTGCATCTGTGGGTGAATGGAAGACACCATCATTGTGCTTCACCAGAGTGGATTATGCAGCTGAACCTCCACCCACAGATGGCCTACATGACTCATTGAGCCTCATTCAATCAGCACCTCACCTCTGAGATCATATCCCACAACTCATGCTCCTATGGCTATTGTGGGAGCAGCCGGAGGCATTCAGAGCATTCACCTCTGACTCCCACATGATGGTGACATGCTCACCGCTATTTTTATGGTTACAGTAGAGGAGATAACCTGCTCTGCTAACACCATACAGTGGCTGAAAGTGCTTTGAAAGCACACGGACAGATATTCTGAAAGCACCACCTCTGCAAAATCAGAATCACTATTACATTTTCTACAGAATTTCCTATTGTGCTGAACAAATGGCACGCAAAGAAAAAGTATGAACAAGTAAACCATTTTACTATGACTATCCTTGAAAGAAAAGCAAAGAAAAATCTGACTCATTCTGAAACGTTTCCCTCAGTAGTGTGTGTAGTGTGTGTAAGTGCACTTCCACTTGAGGGGGCCTAGAACAGAACCATGGGGGACTCCAGTGACGAATAATACAATTCAAGGGACGTTCTGCTCTAAAGAATGTCTGAGGTCTACATAAGGTTAGACTTGAGTAATGCAAAACACCTCGGATACTCTGACTGCACTACAGGAGAGTGCAGAGGAAGCAGTTGGAGTGTATTAAAACTTTCAGCCTTGCAGGGAATGCCTTTGTACTATTTGCCTTCCCTGGATATTCAATGCAATTATTTGCCATCCATCCCATCCAGGGCAGGAAGCCTTTGATGAAGGTGGGTGTAATGTTATTGGATAATATCCCCTTAGCAATGGAGATGTGAGCTCCAGTTATCTGCTGATGCTGCATATATTACAGGACATGCAGAGAAACCCTTCCTCTAAACCTCAGCCCCTTTTGCACTTTTTCATCATATAATATGCTCAGAGCTGTGAGAGTGTGCATTTCAGAATCCCATTTCCTGTAATAGAGCAGCAGGGGGTGATGGGATGCTGGTCCTCTAGCCTGGCTGACTGGAGCTTTGTTGAAAACTTAAAATAACAACAGGACGGGTCAAACCATCAGGATTTAATGCCTGTGGATTAACAAGGATAAAATCACTCCTCAAGTTTTCTTTCAAGAAAGATCTTTTTCTAAATTTGGATGCAGAAAACAGCCCTTATTTAAATCAATGTAGACAATGAATACTGAACGACAGAGTGTTGTGTCTTCTCACCGCTGTGAATTCTAAATAATAATAAAAAATGTGACAGCAAGGAAAACACTGCTAACAATAAACAGTACAAAATTTAATTCAAATTTCAAGCTGTTCGAACAAAGTCACGTTAAAGACAGTAAACATTATTTTTGCCATGGTTATAGACATAATGCTCTCACTTGTAGCAAATTAGCTCAAAAGGGAAATGTATATAAATAATTACAATTAATGAAAATTTATTATAATTATTTATATCAGCTGCCAGTAGTAACTGTAGAATAGTCAAGTAATCTGTTCATCCAGCGAACATTCAAGGTAATTTCATATCAACTCTAAGAAATGTTATTCTCGTGGCCACAGAAAATAACTTTATTACTGTACTAATGCATTAGAGCATCTAATATGTTGCACAGTATCAACATAAAATATACAATCTCATTTAGATCATCAAAATACGAATTCATAGATACTAAACATGCCATAGGTGAGGTTACATTAACTAGTTGTTCTATCATAAGCACGCATAAAAAATGATATACAATATAAAATACAATATACAAGGAAGTAATAATCATACACACAATGTTCTGGAGATAGGCATGGTCATTTATAGAAGGCTTTCTATGAATGAATAGAGGAGAGTCAATTTTTGGGGAATTATGTGTCTTTCCTATGGGGAAATGGAGCAAGAGCTGCTCTGTCTGCAATCCTTTGACCAATAAAACCAGTGTTTTTAGAGGATTTGTCATTTTGGGGTCTTAGTTGTTTTCAGGAGTTGTCCACAGAACTCTTGCTTTTTTGGGTGAGGCAGGCTGCTGGATTATGATTATGATTAAATACAATGAATAATTAAGTGTCTGACTGAACATTTCTAATCTTAATAAACTTTTTTTAGACAAAATATACCTATACCAAAGATAGTTTGCCTGTAAACAAGCCTTAATATATGTAGTCCTGTTTCTGAAGTAAAGCTTGTTATAAGTGCTTTTAGATGTTTTAATTTAAAAATTGTACAAACATACATTTGATACTTAGAATTTCTTAATGTTAAACAAGTCTAAGATAACAATAATAATAATAATAATAGTTTTTTTGCATTGTACTTGATTTCTTGTGTAACAAAACATAAAAACCTAAAAGACTAAAAGATCATATTACCAGACGGTCGAGTTTAGATTAAGTGAGCAAGATTAATTTTATTTCCATTACTCTCTTTGTCTGCCACTTTCTTTTCGTTTTTTTCTTCTGCTCTTTCTCCTCTTCTGATGAATGTCAGTTAGAGTGACCACTAGTGCGTGCTGCGTCCAGACACTGCATTGATCCATGTCTGCTTCACACACACACACACACACACATACACACACACACACACACACACACACAAATCAAATATGTGTCCGTCAGTAGACTGTGGAGGCTCAGAGGAGGTGATAGGCTCAAGTACATGGATGCTGGGCTTCCAGACATCTGAACCATCTCCTGTCGGCGGAGGTGATAATCCACACACACTACAGCCTGTGATCCGTCTCTCTCAGACGCATCACCATGGGCTGAAACACAGCCGAAACCAAACAAACATCCAACATCCACACACAGGATAATGCTGGAATGGAAAAAAGCCTCTCACTCTGATGTTCACCTACACTGGAGCAGAGTGACATCAGAATAAATGTGACATCTGACATGCTTTGACATTCTTCAAGCTGAGAACTGGGCTTTAAATCATGTCGCCCACATCAGCATCACAGCTCAATGTTTCAGAGCACATTCAGCAGTATCCAATATGCATAAACAAACCAATATCCCGGAGTAATTCATGTACTCAAACAGTACACTGACTGAACTGCTGTGAAGAGAGAACTGAAGATGAACACCAAGCCGAGCCAGATAACGAACAAAAGACTGACTCGTTCACGAGTCAAGAACCGTTTCTGTCAGACGCGTCCGATTCGAGAACCGAGGAGCTGATGATACTGCGCATGTGTGATTCAGCATGAAGCAGACCGACACAGAGCATCTGAACTGAACTGATTTTTTTGGTGATTGATTCTGAACTGATTCTGTGCTAATGTTATGAGTGCAGGTAAACCAAAGGCTTGAATCAAGGGCAATCTTCGCCAATGACGCCATTACGTTGAGCGCAAAAGAACTGGTGAACCGTTTTCTTCAACCGGTTTATTGAATCGAACTGTCCGAAAGAACTACTGGTGATCCGAAAACTGATGCAACCGGTTCTTGACTCGTGAACGAGTCAATGTTTTGTTCATTATCTGGATCAGCTCGGTGTTCATCTTCAGTTCTCTCTTCACAGCAGCTCAGTCAGTGTACTGTTTGAGTACATGAATTACTCCGGGATATTGGTATTGACTAAATATCAATACCTTATAATATAATATAAAATATCTTAAACTGTTTCCGAAGATAAAAGGAGGTCTCACGGGTTTGGAACGACATGAGGGTGAGTTATTAATGACAATTTAGATTTTTGGGTGAACCAACCCTTTAACAAACAAAACACAACAAATCAAAAATAACCAAACCAATCCAGATAAGGGCTGCCACCAAATCACATTTTCACAACATAATCATAGTGACCAAACAATATTTTGTTGTCTATAGAAACTTCACAAGTAAAACAATTAAATCTTTATTTTGTGTTTTCTCTTTTTTTTTGCCCATGAATTTTGTTCCATACTGATAATAAGCGGAGAGAGTTTCTTTTATGGCAATTTTCTATTTCAATAAAGGTATGCGACAAAAGTATTTTGAAGATTTATTTTCTTACAAGAAAAGGTAGGTAGTATATCTTTATCAAATGCGGATGCTTTGATCTCATCCAATTACAATGTATACTAAGCCAGGATGTCTAAAAACCTAACATAACATTTTCTTGTCTCACATTTGTCTTGCACTTAGATTTCTTGTTATGTCTCAGCTCATGACAATATTAAGCACATTTATTAGACATTCAATAAAGAAAGAACACTCCTTAGTAAAGCAAAACTACTTATAACATGGTCTCACTTTCACCTGTCATCTCCTCCAGTGATTTTGTGCAGCAGTATTAGCTACACTCAGGGGTTAAAGTGGGCCGGAACGATCCGGAACTGCATTCCGGCAAGTCAGATAAATTAATAAATAAATAGATTCATTAATATCAATGATATTTAATAATTCCATCATATTGATGGTAGGCTATAGTTAAAAAAAAATGTCTGTGTTATTTTCTCGGTCACGGTTTTTCTGTCTGATTTGAGGGCATCGCCGGTTCAATGCAAGTCATGGTGTTTACAGTTGCTGTTCCAGCCATAGCTAGTGGATGTTGCAGTGGAGTTAAAAGTCTACGGTGAAGTAGGCTAATGTCAATTTTCCATAATTTAGACAGGGCAACAAACACAAGTTAAAGGTACAGGTTGTAGGACCTGCCACTAGAGGGCACACTACCAAAACAATAACAATCGCGTGGTTTGATGATGCTAAGGAGGAACGTGGCATGATGGGAATTGTTGTCTTCTACCCAACCGCTGACGGCCATCAATCAGACGATATGAAAACGATTACCACTTGTTCAACAAATATATACACTCGTGCACATTCAAACACAATAATTGGGCATACATAGCAAACGCGAGTTCAACGATTTGCGCGAGTAGATTACATACAAAGTCAATACTAAGACACGATCAGTCTATGGACCAGACGCGTCCTCGTTTGGCTCGCTGGGCTGGCGTCCATCTTGCCTCGTGGTGCTGGGCTGGCGGCCATCTTGTGCTGTGGTGTTAGGTTGGCGGCCATCTTGTGCATGGGCGCTGTCTCGGCAGACTTGCGCCTCCTTTCCCCTCTCTGTCCACAATGGTGAGACAGCGGCTCCCATCCGTTTCTCCTGGACCCAGGCTCGACGGGGGGCCATAGTGGAGAGTGATGCCGGACCTCCTCTCGATCACTCACTCCTGAGTGACCTCCCCTGGTCCCACGAAACACGACCAGGCGAGTACCCTCGAAACCATTCCTCTTCCGCTCGGTGACTGGGGAGGAAATATGAACAGACATACCGCTGGATCTTTTGGATGGAGTCCTTCTGTGACGTTCGTGCACCAGAGAGACACACAGAGAGAGAGATCCAATTGCAGATGTCTTTATTGATGGGTAATCCAAATCGTGGTCGAACAAGCCAAGGTCAAAACCAAACAAGCAGTCCAAACAAATAAACAAAAGAGGGAACTGGAAAGGAATGGGAACTCGGAGGACGAGAAGGCAGGGATGAATCTCGGAAGACGAGAAGGCTGGCAACACGAAAGGTAAGGATTCCATACAAACAACAGGAAAAGACTGTATTTAAAGGGAGGCTAATGACAATAAAGTGACTGCACCTGGTGCAATTAACAGGAGTGCAATTACTGTGATGACAGGACCAGACTAGAGGAATTCTAGTGCCTACGGTGAAGTGCCTAAGGGGAAGTGAGCCCACTAGTGGACACCCAGGGAAACAGAGACTAGACAGCGTGACAGGGGGATGATATCAGTCAAATTATTTATTACTCTGTTTATTGAGTTTTTCCTTTTTCCCCCAACAAACACAAGGATACTGATAAACGCAGGGGCACAAGACTGGCTTTCTCTGTCTTTGCAGCTCCTGTGAAATAACAAGAAAGATAATACCGTCAATTTCAACAGTACTAAGAATAAATATTAATGGTAACACTTAAAATAAGATGTCATTTGTTAACATTAATGTATTAACTAACATGAATGAACAATATATTTATTACACAAATTATTAATTTTTATTAATGTTAATAAAATTAGAGTCATTCATTTTTCATGTTAGTTCACAGTGCATTAATGTTTACAAACACAACTTGAGATTTTAATAATGCATAAGTAAATGCTGAAATTAACATGAACTAAGATTAATAAATGCTGTGCAAATATTGTTCATTATTATTTATGTTATTTATATATGTTAACTAATGTAATCAACCAATGTTAACTAATGAACCTTATTGAAGAATGACCACAGATGCAACCAACGTAATATTTTACAGAGTTTAATGTAACAGTGTGGTCGCTCAGGTTTTCGAGATCAGTTTTAATCATGTAACTGTTAACAGATTTGAACAAAGAAATAAAGTGTTACTACGCACATGTGTGCTGATTGCAAAAACAAGAATAAGACGAGTAAAGAAAATAAATGGTACTTAATAAAAGAATAACCCTTTACTTAAGTATATGAACACAGAAAACTGCTGTTAACAGGTTCAAATAAAGTTTCCCAGTCTATGACTAGTAAAATAATGGCAACTTACTCTGATGAACATGCTCTCCTCGGAGCAGCTGCGTTAAGGCACAACACTGCCACCTGGGAGCTCAACCAGGTACTGACACTGGAGTATTTACATGTGGTGTTATCATAAGAGAACCGTTCATTTTTAAATATTGCGGTTATCTCTAATACCGGTATATCATGATAACTAAATTAACACGGTATCGATAATTGTAGCTTTGAATATCACGGTTGTCGTCAATCAGCGATATGTGCTGTGTTGAGCAGACGTTCAAGCAGGCTAAAGCCACTCAGGTGATGCTGAATAACCTCACATCAGCTCAAAACAACTTACACTACCATCACGTCATGCTTCTACTTTACTTTTTAGATGTGATGTGTGCAGACAGAGAAACAAACAGCCAGTGTCAGCAGGGAATACCTGGTCTCAAGAGTATGTAAAGGACCGGCAATCGCCACTGGAGAAACACACACACACACACACACGCATGCAGCAGCATGTCATTCATCAAAGGAGGGCTGTGTTTGGGACACTGACCCTTCTGAATCTCTATCTCATGGTTTCTCTCCAGTGCTCAGAGCAGTTTCAGTCATGCGCTGAATACACACACTTGTGTTATAAGACCTAATCATCTCACAAACTTATTCACACACACTCTCTCTCTGGGGAATCTTTCAATTAGTCCTTCCTGACCCATCAATTAACATCAGTTAACACTAGCGATTGCAATTAGCCTCTAATTCACATAAACAAACAGAAGAAACATCTAAGATCCTCTCACACAAAGACAGAAAATCAGTCCCAGATCTGCAGTGTTCCACATCATTAGCAGCACGGGCAGAGTAGCACAGGACACTCAGTCACAGAGCATCATCACAGACAGCTCACAGCTCAATGTACATGCCACAAACACACACACAACCACGGCAGGAGAGTTACTTAAGCTCTGCTCATTGACGAATTCACTAAAGGACAGTCACACAGGTTGAGAAGTAAAAGAGGATCTTGACTTCAGCATGTCATCTGTAGGTTCAGAAGGGCATGTCATGAATGTTCAGAGATCTGAGAGCAGCTCCAGAGTGTCTCCTCCTCTGAGCATGTCTGGGATCAGTGCTGGAGATCAGCAGACACCTGCACAGCTCCGCTCCGCTCCGCTCCTCCTCCTGTCAGCCGCTTCCACAGCTCCATAAATCAGCAGTCAAAGCTGCATTCATCCGCTCTCTTTCTCTCTGATGATGTGTCTGTGCCAGCAGGCAGTCTGCTCTCTTTAAAGCAAATTGAGCTTTTGACAAGCAACAGAAAATGGAATGAAATGACCGTGGGCACTGGTGTGTGTGTGTGTGTCCTACATGAGTGATCTAGCAATGATTGGACTGCTTTAACGCTCTCTATATGAAGTTTTTCCACCCGGACAGCACGCCAAATACGCTTAACCTTACTGTATTAAATATACTGTACGTAGATGTGAACTCGTGAATTGTCATTTTGTGCTAATCTGTAACTGCTGTGTTATTTTTATAGCAGGGAGAGAAACACTCATCCACACAAAGGACATCAAATGATGCTTCAAAATGTGATACACATTTTAATTTCACACCCCATCAGATTTCACTGCTGCCGTGGCAGACCATAAAACCAGAGAGAGAGAGAGAGAGGAACAATACACTGGTAATCTAACAGTCTAACAGAGGCTGTTCAGAAAAATAAAAGAAAGAAAGAAGATTTATCTGGATATAAACAACAGGCTACTAGAAGCAACTGTTTCTTGAGCAGCTCTGTTGATCAGCACACAGCAGCAGGACTGGAGTGGTGTAGACTGAACTCTGAGCACTGCTGATCTGCAGTCTTTAGACAGGACTGAGTTCACTAGTTAACACCCAAGAGCTCACTTCAGCAGAAGAAGCTCTCGCTCACACCATTCCTGTCAGACACAAGATGTTTCTGCTCTATATGAAGCGCTGGACTTCATTATAGAGTTCATAAGTGTCATCTAGCGCACTCATTTGACAACAAATTGGCCAAAGTGTTAGTAAAACTAGATCTTCACCCTGCAACGTACAAGATTTCATCCTATGAGTCAGAAACACACAAAACTAGACCCTCTGACATCAACATCCAGACTAAAACAGTCCAACAACCAGGCTGTCCACTTGAGTGAGATGCATGGAATGATGCATCTTGAAGACGCTGGCCACTTGTGCTTGAGGTAACGGTGTTCAATACCGTCTCAGACCATCAACAAAGCAGCTGCTCATACCTGATTAAAGAAATAGTTACCCCAGATCATTTCCTTTCTTCTAACTAAACTAATATAATGACCAGCCCATCTCTCTTCATTCCCAAATCTGTAGCCAGCAAGGTTTGTTACTGATATCATCATAATGAATTTGAGCAGGAGCTGATCATAGTTTTGGTTTGGCTCTGTTTGTCATTTACAGAAAGAAAGTCATATGGGATTGGAACGACATGAGGGTGAGAAAATGACAGATTGATCACTTTTAGGTGAACTGTCTCTGTGACATTTATTTATTTATTTTTTTTGGAGAATGGTCAGTCGGTACTTAACAACTAACAACCTGATAAAACCAGCTGGTCTTTTTTTAACAGGGCAGATCAAGGCCACAAGATGAGCCAGTAAGTCTCACAGCAATCAGAGACTGTTAAGATTCACAGAGAAACGTCTTTCATTTAGCAGGAATGATGTCTTCCATCAGTTCTCTGGCAAACTTGTCATGTATATGATCTAAAGAAAGTAGCGCAGATCTGGTTTGCTCATACTATAACAGCTGATTCTTGTGTGTAGGTGGTTTCACGCATTATCAGTAAACCTGTGAACACACTGTGAACTTCACACTTCCATCCTAATGTAAAACAGGCTGCAGACGGAGTAAAGTCTGGACTCTGGGCTGGAGGAATCGGCCTCCAATCTGTCACGTCCATCGCTTCAGACAAGAGTCAGCTGGCCATCACAGGCTCTGGGCACGACTGACCGTCCCCTGCGCCAGCTTCTGAAGGACCCCGTCATAACTACATCACAGTCAAGCTGTCGGACTGAGGCTGAGCCCGTCGACGAAACACCTCAAAACTACTCTGCAAATGAAGGCATAGAGGCAAATAAAAACTGCCACTGAAAGTTTTTCAGTCGTCCATTCAGAGGTTTTGCCTTCTTCAGAATAAAGACAGGTGTAGAGCGAGCTAAATTATACAAGCAGGCTACTTTTTAAAATAATTACAAATTAAGAATAATCACATAATACCAATAAATCAAAACAATTGTTAAGAACCAGATTTAACTTCAAAACATACAAGCAAATATAAAGTAATGGGGGGGGAGGGTTCATTACAAGTGATAAACAAAAAGTACTTTCAGTGTCTGAGGGTGCTTTACGTATCCGAAGGTTTAGAGACAATCATAGTTATGGGTTTTTCTTTTTACCTCAGCATTATTACTGATGAGATCACAGACAGTGGCAGCTGTAATGGGCTGCATTCACACTGATGCACAGATCTACTTCCAGAGATCAGATGATTTGTCCTGTTCTGAAAACATCACAGTGTTTACATCAGTTTCATATCATAAAAGTATTTGGAGATGCAAGTGCATTTAACCGCAGCTGCGATCAAGCTTCAGGACAAACAAACACAAACAAACATGAAAGTCTGTCAGAACTTATAATACATACTGCGTTCTACTGTAAACTGCATCAATGAAAGCACATCTAAAGTAAAGCAGTGATATAACAGCGGGTGGAAGCACACACAGTCAAGTGATGCACACGTCTCACAGCACAGATCCGGTGCAATGAAGCCCACAGTGACTGTCTGTGGGAAAAAGCCAAGCTCAGAGTTGATTCTGAACACGCTGTTTTTCCCACACTATGCTTGTTTTTTCCAAAATGTTCCCAGATCTCAGATTTAAAAAAATAGTGGGTGCATTGTTTAATGCTTGCGTGACAAGCGAATTACGTCAGTAGCCTGTAAATTACATAATTAATAAATTTGTAATCAATAAATTACAGTCTATTACTGCATCGATGGATTTCCACACCCCCAAACACAATATGCAAAATATAATCATCAACACAACATAAAACACAGGGAAAGCAGAGGTGTTTACAGTGTTCAGCAATAAATGTAATGTACAGCTCATAAATGAAAAGGGGAAATGTTTAGACTGCAGAATTAAGCAAACGGTGACTTGGCTTGTCCAGTGATAAAAATGAATTGCTTCTCATTAACCTTCAGCAGATCCATGATCTTGTCAAGCACATTCCACTGACATTACATCATGAAAAGAATATTTAATTAACAGTTTAACACTAAAACAAAACGTAAGTCATAGGGCAAACGTGTGTGTTTGAATGGTGATGGGATAAATCTTCAGAGTCGTGGCACTGGTCATTGCTTTCAGCCACCTTCTCTCTGCACACATAAACATTGAGCTGCTCATTAAAACTCCTCACACGCTCTTCAGAAGCAGCATTTAGCTCGTGAGCGTTGATCAGTGTTGTTATCGTAGCATTTTTAGCATTTGTTTCTAGCCGCGTGCCGTCACGTTCCTGATGCCGGGCTGCAGTACGCTCCTCTAATCCCAGAGCATCGGACACTTTCCACTGAGCCCCAGACAGATCTGCACGAGGTCTGAGGCGAGATGAATCAGTCCAGGCGTGGAGGCTGAATTAGATTAAAAGCTGTGTGCTTGGATCTATAGGGGTTTACATTGAAATTGCCTTCATTACATTGAGCGGCAGATAAGTTCAGAGTGTTGAAATCACCTTCCCTAGGCATGAAAGGCTCGGCAGAAAGCTTAAAGCACATTATGATTCATCAAAACTCAGACATATCAGAGGATCTGTCAAATACGTTTTCAATTAGGCTGGGAAATAAATGTTTTTCCCTTTCCTCCGTCTCTGCTGCAGCCGTCGTGTGCCGTGAATTTGAATACTTTAATATGAGAAGAGTTTTTCTTCCCCCAATTTACTTCTTCATTCAATTACACAAACCCTGAAGGTCAAACACCAACATTTTAATGGACAGATGAAATGCTCACACTTCTTTGTATCGCCTCTATTGAGACGAGTCCTTGCACACCGGAAACCCATTTTGAGCGGCCCACGTTCTGCTGTACAGTCATGTCTCCATCTCCTTCTGATTGAGCCTGTGGCAGAGGATGAACGTGTAGAGTAGCATATCTGCTAGATGAGATAGTGTGGACCAGATCTGTGTGAGATCCAGGGTGGTCACTGAAAGAGCGATGAGGATTGTGTTTAATAGCAGCAGCTCATCAGTCTGCAGTCACACACAGCATCAGTCCACTGCTCTATCACAGAACATCTGAAGAACGCTGATCGCTCCTGTCGCTCTGAGTCTACTCTGTGTAAAAAACATCACATTCTCAATTCTTTATTAATTTTCAGTCGATTAAAACAAGACCAGTTCTGTTGGTGAGGCTCAGCCAAAAACTAAAAATTTGCCATCATTTAATAGAAGTTTGAAGTCAGTGGGGACCAACAGCTGTTGGGTTACACACATTCTTCACAATATCTTCTTTTGTGTTCAGCAGAAGAAAAAAACTCATGGTGAGTAAATGATGGCAGAATTTTAGATTTTTGGGTGAACCGTTCCTTTAAGGACCCCTTTTTATATATCTCATGACACTAGCAGATGTTTTCACTCGTTTACACTTAACCCTGCTCCCCGATGAGTGCAAGCAGTTTTGTCTTTGACACGGCGCTGGCAGCTGAAAGGCAGACCGGCTTAAGCTCCAAACAGCCCGAGCTGTGCTCTTAATCAGCCCCAAGTTCACGCTGATCTGCTGAGCAAAGCCGGCTCTCTCTGATGGATGGTCAGTCACGTCTCAAACACTCTGGAGAGTGCTTCAGCTTTGAGACCCCAGATCCAGGAGGAAAAGGAGGAGAACAAAAGCAGGAAAAGAAAACAGAGGGCTCGTCCTCAATCAGTGGTGCTGGAGATGGCCTTCTGCTGGGCATTATAATGGAAAGATGAATGGCGGCTGGCGGGACGTGTGACCTCTGTGACCTGTGAGGAGCCGAGAGCCATAACACTGCTCACGACCGCACTGAACCTGAGCTGGGGAGAACCGTGTGATGATCACATCTGTCTCTGATCATTCACCAGTTAGAAAGGAAACGGTTGACATCTAACAAGAAGACATAAATGCATTTAGAAAGGAGAGGAAGCAAAACAGTGCTAGCATCGCGGCCTACCTCAGAGGAACAGATCACTCTCTTCCAAACCTGTACAAAGGACTTTCCTCCACAGAACAACAAGAAGGTTCTATATTACAGCAGTTCACACAGACCTGTGCGTCAAGCCACACAACAGCTCTGTGTGAGAACCGAGTGAGAGCTTCTTATTCACTGAAGATGTTGTTCTTCTCCATGATCTCAGATGCACTTTGCTCTGTTGTGAGCGGTGCGAGAGTTATCGCTGTGGCATTGCTGACATCACACCTGCACTGACTTGCCTTCATCTAGCCATCCCGAATATGTGATTCGAGAGCTTCAGCAGAGGTCAAATCTGGGTCTGATCCCCATCGCATAAGGGGAAAAAGCTAAAAAGACAATTGAGACTTCCTCTCTCGCAATTCTGAGAAATTCTTACTAATTCTCAGAATTGCAAGATATTAAACTAGCAATTCTGAGAAGAAAAGTCAGAATTGTGAGATATGAACATGAATTGTAACTATAAGACAAAAAATTGTTTTTGTTTTTTTTAGAAAAAGTCTCACACATATTTCTGAGAAACGAGATGTAGACTTGGGAGTCTGCATTCTGACTATATCTCACAGTTATGAGTTTTTACCTCTTTATATGACTTTTTCTCTGAATTGCAAATTGTGAAATATAAACAATTTCATGATAAAAAGTCACATTTACTTTTGCATCCATTATTTATTCGAAAATGACTCTTATAGAGAAGCTTCTAGCCTGACATATCTGAAGATAACTCAAGCAGCTGAGCTTTTTTATATTGAAATGGCCTTGTGTTTGCAGTTACATTTAAAAAGAATACTTTTGATCAATATATTTATTTCATATATAATGTATTTATTTATTTTTTATAAAACTAACTACATTTAAGCTTAAAACTCAAGTGGTAGTAATATTTTTAAAGAAAAAAAAAATGGTTCTGATTCATAAATTAGTATTTCTGTCCAGATGTGTCTCATGTTTGTGGTTGTGCTCAGTGAGATTTAAAATTTAAAAGTGAAACTTCATTTAATAGTCAGAAAAAAGGAAAGGTTTGGAGTAAAATCAAAGCTTTTTATTTTATTAGAACTGAATGGACCAGATCACCTACGTGCTTCAGCATCATCTGCGGCAGTTCAGCAGAATAACACTTCTAATTCAAAGGCAGGGTTATTATAGTCAGCTAAAACTAAAACTGGAAATAAATTAATAAAAATAAATAAATAAAACAAAAATATAATAATATTAATAGAAACTCCAACAGAATCTCATTGGTCAAAGGTCAGCTCGTAGAGCTTAGTGCTGTGAATCGAAGGACTCTTCAGTGACCAACACACACTGACTCTCGCCGATCTGTGAGACGAGACAGAAACACACATGAGCAGCTCAAGCCGCATCAGAAAGACACAAACGTATGTTTATTATGTAGATAGCCCTCCAGCCCTGACAGCAAACACAAGCACTTATTAGTAAACAGGTGACATCTTACATGGAGTCTGAAATGTACAGATGCATTCAACCATGAACACATGCATGCGCGAGAGAAACCATTCACATCATGACTGTGTGCTAACTGAAGGAAATGACAGCAGCTGCAGCAGTAAGAGACAGATGAGCCGGGTCTGTGACTTACTGTACACTGATATTATCTTATGATGGAAAACGTCTTCTTTCGTTCAGACTGTCACAAAGCAACTGTGCATGTTTTAAGGAGCCTCAGATTTGTGTGTTGAACAGATTTACTGCTACAATCAATCCAATGCAAAGAGAGACAGACACTGGGTCAATAACACAAATGCAAACACACACATACGCACACACACACACACACACACACACACGCATTGATACACAACAAGATTTCAGAGGGAATATGCAAATGTATGTGAATCGCAGCCTTCAGAATGAAAATGAAGGGATTAATGGTCAGAGCGATGCCTTATGAAATCCAGACTGCCCTCATTCTGTTAGCCCGAGCATCTGGCCTTTTGAAATCATAGCTAACTTCATGTGCTTTGCGGAGCCGAGTGAAAGGGCCCGTCTTTGCTCAGGGGCCCCTCGGCTGACTGCATGTGTCTGGACCTCAGCGCTCATGAAGATCTGATCGTCCAGCGACCGATGAACACACAAGCATACAGACACTGGGAGAGCCTGCAGATGGCCTTCACTATGCTGCCATCAAATACAAACAATCAATCCATATAACAAATGATAAAATCACTGTGAATCCAGGTGTAGAGTAAGAGAAGGAGAGGACAGTGCTGTTCTTCATCAGCGGGGCAGAGCTCATGCCGGAGGAGAGGTGTGGTCAGCAGAGGTCAGAGGTGAACCACAGCTCCACACTGTTTGTGCCTGAACTCTTCTGGAGATGAAGGTCCATCTCAGCTGCTCTCTTGCTGTCAAAGCCTTCAACATGTGACTGAACTCCAGAAAAATGACCTTTCAATGTTGAAATGCAGTTTTTCAGTGCTGAAAACACTCCTACATCTCAACCACTGGAGAAATGAAAGGCACTGAAGAAAAACGTCATCCCTGAGGTTTCAGAAACCTTCATGATTCCTTCTCAATGATTGACCCTCATCACACACTACCAAGCTCACCAAAAACTATTAATCACCCTCATGTCAATCCAAACCCACCTTCACACAGACTGCAGATCTCCACACACGTCCAGAGGAGAGTGTGATTTACCTGGATCCTCAACACTCTGGTCTGAACCTTTACTCCTAACACGATCACTAAACTTCATCCTGCTTGTTACTTTAAACCCTTTAAACTTGTCTTTAAATCTGACCGGTTGAGTGGAATTTAGGGCATTGAAATGCTTGTGACGAGGCTCAGGCATACAGTGACAATAACAAGACATAAAAGACATAGACGTACGTGGCCAGCACGGAGGTTCTTGAGTGACTTCAGTGCCCATATGCAGAAAAGACACGGACAGAGCATTATATACTTATAAGTGGCAGTAAAAGATACAATAAAAGTAGACAGCGTTAAGAGTTGTAAGTGTATTCATAAGTAGTCCTGAGGTACTAATATGATTATTGGGGTAGAGCGGTGTCTAAAATGTAATGTTTGACTTTCAATGTGTCAAACATGAGATGTTTTCATCAAGAGTTCAGCTTTAAATTCATATGAATACATGGGGGAAAGTGTGTCCTCTAGGTACAATGTAAGTTTCACCATCTTTAATCAGCTTTTTGTCTTCACTTGTTCATTTGAAGTGCTCCTGTGATGAATGAATGCGTGGCTCCTCATGGTGCATGCATGCATCTCTAGATCTCTGTGACGGACTGCAGTGGTCTGAAACGAACTGAAGGGTGTCCAAACGTTCCTTCAGAGAGAATGGAGGGGTTTATCTGAGCCGGAGGCAGCGAGGAGCACGTCTTGTTAATGTTCAAAGCTGAAGAGCAAGCAAAAGAACAGACGAGCCCATCCTCACAGAATAACTGTTCTGTGGGCAAACTAACCTGATGAAAAGCCATTTGAAGAGTTATTCAGCTAAAAAATAAATGTTGCGTTATTATTTACGCACTCTCGTGTTGTTCATGTGCTGATATTTTCTCCTTGGAACATGAAACTATGAATCTTCCAGCAGTTCTTTTCTATTTAATCACAGTACAAAATCTCTCAAACTCCAAGAAGATCAGATGCCATAATTTCAGAAGTCATTTAATGTGACTGTGTGCTGAAAAGATTGAAATCTAAGTTGTTATTTACCTCCAGAGAGTCGTTAACATCAGAACCACTGTGATCGGATCACTGAACCATTGAGTTGAGAACCAGTTTATAAAAAAATAACTCAAATGAACAAATCATTCACAGATTGGGTTCAATGGTCCTGCTCTCGATTCTGAATCTCTGGTCAGAAACATCACACAACCTCAGAAGATTCACAATACAGAAAATGAATCAGATGAATCTGCACTGGCTTGTTATTTCAAGCTGCGCTGTATGATTATCCACCTGAGAAGCATCATCTCGAAGGAAACCACATCAGCGGCAGGGTTTAGGCTGAAGACGTCTTTAACACAGGTATCTGGAGCGTCCTCTCTTCAGCGGAGCGGGAAGCACATACTTTGATTTCTGTCTTTATCAAGTTTTTAACAGCTCGCTCGGAACGATGCTGATGATGAATTCAGAGAGCTGTGGTGGGTGGGGAGCACATCAGCCTACTGAAACATACATCAGAGGAGAAGAGAGAAGATCTCAGGAGATCAACATGCTACCGATGCTGAAGACATCCAGCGTGAAGTTTGTTCTGGAAACACTCGCCCGCTCCTCTGCCGTTTGATCACAGATATAATATTCCCTCTTAATTGAGCCTAATCCAGATCGTGAACCACAACATCCACAAATCAAACAAAGACCTTCTTCTGACGACGGGCGAATCCCATCAGGATGAGAAGCAGATGATAACTGTTGTGAAATCTCCTCTTCATTGCTGTCGCGAATAAAATCACACAGAGCCGGGCTGGATTTGAATCAAAAGAGAATAATAATTAGAGCGGTCCAGCCCAAACACGTCTGCTGATCTGCAGGGCTGTACAGGCGACGTGAGAGGATTCCCATCACAGCTTTACAGGAGAGAAAGAGCAGAAGAGTCTCTGTGACGTGAATCTGTGAGTTCAGCTCAGGAATCACACACTGTCAGACAGCAGACGACGCAGCCTGTCAAGGAGGATCATATTTACTGATAATCAATCCAAACAACAATCAGAACCAATTAAACAAGTGTTTGAGACTGTCCCAGCAGAATGAACCACGTTCTTACATTCCTCCACTGCTTTTCCTTTGTTTTCTATATAAAGATAGACTGGATCAGTGTATTCGATGGGTAGTTTCTGCAGCATCTCACGCAGAACACAGTGCTGTAAAACTGTGGCACTCAAATATCTCTAGACCTTGTTTATTTTATTTATATATCTCATTTTTAAATACAAAAAAAGTACACGTATACACCCACACTCTCTCTTTCTCTCTCACACACACACACACACACACACATACAAACAGGAGTGGACTTACCCATTAGGCAGGGTAGGGGACTGCCTTGGGCCCCCAAAAGCCAAGGGGCTCCCTAAAATGCTTTTCATATATGAGATGTGCATTAAGTGTGGACAAGCGAATGGTTGCTGTTTACAGTGTTTATTACCACGACAACCGTCTGCGTGTCTGAGTTGAATGTGCTTCTTGTGTATCCTGCTTGTAGCAATGGAAATATTCTGCATCTGAAGCTGACTGCTGCACGAGCGCAAGGTCTCTCTTAGCCAGAGGCTGAAAGGAGCTGCGCTTTCAGTTAAAACACAGATATGTTGCTTCTCTAATTTTACATGCAGAATAGCTGAAATCACAGCACAGCTATTGCCTTTATCTTGTCTGTAACCTACTTGATTTTATCAGATGACGACACGATTATAAATCAGGATTTTTGTGCAGATTAACATCTCGGAAGGGAGATCTGGTTAGTCATAATGGGTCGTGTTTCAGTCACTATTTCATATTCATCCCGTTTTCTGACAACAGAAACAGTCAAATATATCAATGAAAACAGTTTTGAGAATTTAGTTGCATCAAAATACAGTATGTGGCACAGAGAGGCAAACAAATGTAATAATAAATAATAAATGTACATTTTGCATGTTCAGAAGAAGGGAGCTGCCCTGTCTTGCGGACATACACACAGGTTGTGTACTGTAAGTAAATTTTTCAGTGCAAAGAAAGAGAAGTAATAAGAATGTGGTATTTCTTTCTTTTTTTTTCATGTGTCTAATAGACATGAACAAGTTCTTTAAAAAACATCTATGACCTATGAAACATGTCAAAATTGGCTTCGTCAACCTAAGGGAAACTTTCCTTGTGGTAATTGTAATTATTGTGAGAATATGGCTAAAACTGCTACATTTATGGATGTTTTCAGTAATAAGACTTACACTATTAACAGTTTTATTAATTGCAATACTACCCATGTTGTCTAAAGATACTCGTTGGTGTTTCCTTTCAATACTTCACTCGTACTTATGGGAAAAACTCATTTTTCTCCTGAACTGAAGCCTTATTCAATCACGCAGTGAAACTGCGCGGCCATTGGTTCGTGCAGTGTTATTAAAACAAACCAATGGCTCGGCAGTGGTGCTGCACGAACCTATGGCAGCGAAGCCCGCCAAAATGGGTGGGGAATCTGGCTATATATTGGTCGCTTCGCCACAGGAATTCAGATTTCTTTTCCTTCAGCGACGACGTCACATCGCTTCGCTGATCTCCGCTGAACTGCTCGCCGTTGAAACGCCTCGTACTGGAACGTGACTGCCGGTCCCTGCTGCAGATACATCGATTCCCTGCGGCTATCCAGCGAGAGAGATTCTCGCGAGATCCTCGCGCCCTCCCGTTTTCTTCCTCCCGCGAGCCGGCAAGGAAGAAAAGGCGGGGAAGAGGATTAAAGCAACAGGATGAAAGAGAGCTCACGCCGGCTCAGCCCCCGCGTGCCTCGTTTTCTCCGCCCAGAGGGGATTCCCCAGTCCTCTTTATTCAGCCAGACCAATGTCCCTCTGCTGCCGCGAGTGATCTGATCTTTTTTGGAGGGACTGAGGAAGAATTGCTAGAGGACAGCATGTCTCTAGCTGCTTCAGATGCTGAGGAGCTGTCGGGCTCGCCGGACCCCACCCCCTCGATGTTATCTGAACCCAGCCGCTCGAAACTCGGGATGGACGCCGAACTTATCCGCGTTCTCTCCACGGCAGTGGATGAGCTGGGTCTGGAATGGTCTCCTCCAGAGGAACCAGCCCATAGCCATCTGGATGAATGGTTTCTGCAGGGGCGCCAGCAAGCCCCTTGTCAGCGAACCGCCCCGTTCTTCCCGGAGGTCCACGACGAGTTTACAAAATCATGGCACGCCCCCTACTCGGCGCGCTTGCGTACTTCATCTTCATCCGCCATCACCTCAATTGACGGTGCTGAAGAGAGAGGATACGAGCAATTGCCGCCGCTGGACGAGTTTGTGGCCGTGCATCTCTGCCCGCCCACGGCTATTGGATGGATAGCCAAGGCCAACCATCCGTCCAAACCCTGCCGTACGACGTCGGCGCTCGCCGGGCATGCTTACTCATCGTCAGGCCAAGCAGCCGCGGCGCTCCACTCCATGGCAGTGCTACAAGTCTTCCAGGCCAAACTTCTCGCCGTCACTGATGAATCTGGCCCGGATGTCACCACGCTCAGGGAGCTGAGAAGTGCAACAGACTTAGCACTACGTGCTACCAAGAGCACTGCCCAGGCCATAGGGCGCTCGGTGGCTAACCTGGTCGTCCTGGAGCGCCACTTGTGGCTTAACCTCACGGAGATCAAGGATGCTGACAGAGCCCAGTTCCTGGATGCGCCGATCTCCCCCAGCGGCCTCTTTGGTCCAGCGATTGAAGGGTTCCCTGAACGCTTCGCAGAGGCGCAGAAGTCGTCCCAGGCGATGCGACACTTCCTTCCAAAACGCGCTTCATCTGCTGCTGCCAGTTGCCCCAGACAGGTGCCGACTCGTCAGCCTCCCAAGCAAGTGCCCGCTGCTACCACCGCTGCCCAGCCTGTGAAACCCGAGCCTCGACACCATTCTCACTCGGCCACCAGACGGTTTCAGTTCCCTAAACGCATGGGACCCTGGCCCAAGGTAGTGCTGGACCCTGCACCGCCGCCATAATCCTGATCTACAGGAAAGAAAGAGGAGGGGGCTAAGTCTCGCTGCAGCCGGACCACCCCCCAAACTGCCCAGTGTGTTTTGCCGTCCATCTCCAGGTGTCGACGAAGTTGTTTTTGCTGCAAACAATGGGCCCTTTTTAGCGCCCAGACAGCAAAGCACTGTTATAGTGCACAAAATAAAAAACACACTCCTTCACAAAAAGAGCAGTTTTCCTCACATAACACTCACTACTGCTATGTCCCCCCGCGGCAGACAAACACTCGAGTTAATCCAACCTCTGTCCATCCAGGCCTCACAATGGCAAGCCATTCCCGGGGTATCAGATTGGGTCATGGGAATAATAAAACATGGCTATTCCCTTCAGTTTGCACGACGACCACCATGCTTTCGCGGGTCTTCGTCCCGGGCATGGTCTAGTGGTGTGACTTTTGCAGAAATTTTTGCAGCGGCTGGTTAGAACGGGAACGAGTACTGCGTTCCTTGCCATGCTAAAAGGCTGCACGAATCAGTCTTCGCTTCAGTCGAAGTCACCTGAATTCCTGTGGCGAAGCGGCCAATATATAGCCAGATTCCCCGCCCATTTTGGCGGGCTTTGGTGGGCTTCGCTGCCATAAGTTCGTGCAGTACCACTGCCGAGCCATTGGTTTGTTTCAATAACACTGCACGAACCAAGGTTAGGTTAGTAACCGAGTACGTTTTATGCTTTAGCCCTTTTAAATAATAAAGTAATAAAGGCATCCTACTGAGTGCCTGGACCTGGATTTTTTCCAAATTCTTTTTCATGAACAAGATATTTTCAGTTGAGACAGCACAAACATGCATTTTAGTCTGGGACTAGCGTAAGCCTTGTCTGTGAAACCATGAGGAAAAGTAATAATTTAAGGTACATTTAGAACAGATAGAAATGTGTGATTAAATTGAGATTATTCACGAGTTAACTCATGATAATCTGGTGATAAATCGCAATTATATATTTTAATTGATTGACAGCCAATCAAGTTAAAATGACTAAAATTAAATGTAGGCTTATTCTGGTAACTCATCAGTGGACTTTCCTCGTCAATATAGGCTAAAAAAAATTTCACCCTTTTCTCATTCTTACTAATTCAGTTTTTTTATGAATGAACCTCTGAAGGGAACTAGTTGCCTTCAAAAAAGTTTCGATCACATTTTCATTTTACCTGATTAGGTGTCATTTATGAGCTGAGCTGCTTTGTTTACAGCTGTTACCAGGGAAACCAATATATTTCTGATGTTCCAAGAGCACCTCCTACTGGCAGATAATGAATGTGCATTTTCAATAATCAGTCTGCAGTTTTTGTTCAAACCAATGTGAAAATTCACATAAATCCGTTTTAAATTATATAATAATTTATACATCTGATTCATCCCTTTTCTCAAAAAAGGGTTTAAATGTTCAGTTGTGAGATTTATCATTTTATAATTTATTTAGTTTTTTGTTAAAACTTGTATCTCAATGGTAAATCAATTACTATTTCGTGGTCCACAACATGAAATAATAAAAGTGTATGCTAAATGAATACATGTAAATGTAAAATAAAGAATTATAACATGTACATAAAAAATGTAGAAACATTGGACACAACAATGTGGCACCATTGTGCAGCAGCAGGCATCACGACTAAAAATGAACCTCGAGGTTGATCTAGGTAAATGTGTGCAAATAAATAGGGCCCCATTCCTATATTTGCCTGGGGCCCCCAATTCACTAAATCCGCCCCTGTACACAGACACACACTCACTCACACACACGCTCACAAACTCACACACACCCTCACACACTCTCTCTCTCTCTCACACACACACACACACACATACACAAACACACTCTCTCTCATACATACACACACACACACTCTCTCATACAAACACACACACACTCTATCTCTCACACACGCTCACAAACTCACACACACCCTCACACACTCTCTCTCTCACACACACACACACACACACACACACACGCACACACACACACACTTGTTCTGCCTCTCTGATGGTGAAGAATGTCTGTAATCACTGATGTTTCTGATGCATCTGCGCTGCAGAGTGATTTAGCGTTCAGCGTCAGACCGCAGCCCCGTGGGACGAGGATAAGACCCAGCTGATTCCTCTTCATTAGTGCTGGTTACACAAGCTGAGACACAATCAGCTCTACATGATGACGACGTCACTCCTGGCTTCAGCAGGACACAGAGGCATCTGTCTTTCAGTCACACAGGACAGAAAGACAGACTCTGAAGACATCCTGTGTTTCACAACGTGTGTATTATAACGCTCTGGTCCATCTGATCCGTGGCTGGATCATGTGTGAGCAGCTGGTTTCTTTTGAATCACACATCACATTACACACAACACACGGCAGCACAAGCAGCACAGTCAAATATTTCACAAAGCACAGGCACAGGAGGCCATTAAGTTAAAGCCGTCTAATCACATCCGTCTGGTTTACATCGAGATTCTGGCAGCACACAGATGAAGCGTTTATTTGTGCAGTGTGTATGTGTGTATCTGATCTGATCTGATCCACGGTAACATTACAGTTTCATTCCCAAAACAAAGAGGGTTTGGTTAGAAACATACAGGCTTTCATCTGACATCTGTGTACTGTGGCTTTAAAAACTCAAAACACCAACCCTGTTCAAGTTAATATGGATGATTGTTCTGAATACGTTACTTCAAAGAAAACCCATTCTTACATTTTGAAGTGAAAAACCAATTCAACTTGCACTGCAGTCCAAACACACAAGAGTCTGAGAGGAACCCAGCACTTTCTCTGATGAGAGGAGGTATCTGGATCATACTTATGTGATCCTGGGATCTCACTGTGCAGCTGGGACTCTTCTACACACCCTTCACATCCCCAGACTGGGGCTGAAGGTCAAGAGAACGGGATGCAAATGACCCTTCAGAGAACTCTGTGCTTCTAATGAGTCAAAGCCCAGGATGCTTGATGGGGTCTTCATCTCCAGAGAGACACCAGAGCTGTTCTTCAGGAGAACAACAAGAAGGACAAAAGGCACTGCCAAAAAAGGAAAAGAGATAGAAAGGATGAAAACATGGATGAGGAGCAGCAGGTCACAGCAAGTTTCTACTGACAAACTCTCAGAGGTCAGGGGTCGTTCTGCTCTTCAATCTCCTGTCAGCCCCAGTTAATCTCCACAGCACAGAAACAACTCCATTTGCACAAGTCCAGTGTCTCTGGTCCCAGTTGAGAGCAGAGAAAACTAGAACTAACCCAATCTGTGGAAGAAGGTGGCTGGTGTTTGGGAACAATCATTTTCTGAATTCCATTGGTTCTGCTAGTGGCACAGAAACACCGCCTCACATCTGCATCTGAAGAGCTCTAGCATCTCACTTCACTATCATCTACCTCATCTAAGACAGAGTAACTCATCATGCGTAATGAACTCCTGTGTCAGACTCATGCACATGCAAACATACCGCTGGAAACCACACTTACAGGAATATTCAAGATAAACATTATTTCACAAAGAAAAAGCAAACACAGGGAGTTGATTTCAACATTACCACTTTGTTAATATTGCCCTGCTCTGTATTTCTGTTTGTGTGTGTGTGAGAGAGAGAGAGAGAGATACCTGATTGCTGGTGACATGGCAAATGACTGTGAGAGGGAGGTGATGTCTGATTGAATCAGCAGCGGCGTCTGTGTGCTGATTGCGTCCAGCGGCTCATTTAAGCACACATCATAATGATGCTTTCATAATGATGATTATATCTCTACAATATAATTGAGCAAAACACTCTCTGTATCACTTTTCATCACCAAACACGCATACAATCAGCATTCACCTTGAGCCAAGGACATTGCCGAAGATAAACCAAGTCATAAAATCAGGCCCGTTTCTGAATAGAATCTCACAGCCAGTTTCAGAACGGCTGTTAATGTTGGTCTCTCAGCTAACGAGTGGTCAGTTTCAACACACTACAGCTGCCATTACAGTCTCCAGCGGATGTGATCTGATGAGAGCTGGTGATTTAGTAAATAAATACAGCACTGGACACTCATTGTGACCGCGCACCAGTGTCTGTGACTGAACCTCACTGGATGTGCACAAGTGATCCGTCTCACTGCCGTAGTCATTTATACAGTATGTGCATACCGACTGTCGATGCATCTTACTTTTAAAGGTGAAAACAGCTGCTGGAGTTATGTTCCTCCATTTACAATTGTGATGTGTTCACATGTGCTTCTGTGGTTTGAGTGATCAGATCTCTGCAAATAGATGTCCTGAATAGGCTTGGATCATTTGAATATTCATCAGTCTCTTTAGACTGGATCAACTGTCTGTGCATAATTCTGTATATACAGCATCATCATCTCATCCAGCAGCTGGACAGGGAAAGAGGTGGGGCAATGTTTGATGTGGGCGGGATCAGACAGATTTAGAGATAGGGCAATGATTGATGTGGGCGGGATCAGAGAGATTGAGAGGTGAGCAATAGCTGCATTCGACTTCATGCAGCACTGTGCAGACCGATCGCAATCTGACTTGAAGCAGTGCATGCCGGTTAGAAATTTAGTCCGACTTGAGATGACGTTGATGCCATGTGACTGTCTCGTGTGGCATCAAAGTACCGCGAGAGCGTTTCGAGAAACAATCTATTACCATCATACAGCTTGACTTATGGCACAATTCATGCTTGTAAATCTGCCGCAGCTCAAGATCATCAGCTATTAACTTCTTAAGAACAGAGAACCCACTCATAATCTCCATTAATTTCCTCACTCTTACAGATGAGGTGAGGCTAATGTCAGCCTGCTGATCACCAGCATCTTCAGAGAATCTCGATGTGGATCAGACGTGGAGCGCTCCAGCATCTTCTATAATGCAAGGCATCTGTTTTCCTCATACCAAGCGTGTCAGTCAAAATAAAACACGCTTCTCCTAGCAGGAACACTCGTTGAGTTTGATTGTGACATGAGATCAGAGACGAGAAGTGTTTGCTTTCTGGAGATCATAAGATGAGCACTTCCTTCATCATGACAGGAGAAGAGATGCTGCCATCTCCTCTTTGAAATATTCTCTCCATCTATCTCTTGGAAATCAGAAACACTTCTGTGCATAAATAGGTCAAGATTTGGAGGAGAACACTTCCTAGAAACACCTAAAACTCCCATGAAAACTGCTCATGAAAGCCTTGAAGTCTGAGACACATCTCAGCTCATTCTGGCCAACACAAAGAGCACTTCTGACTGAGAACAAGAGCCAACAAACCTGACTCTCTGCTGCAGATGGATGGCGATAATAGCAGACACTCAGTCACACTGGCTCAGGAGTCAGTGATTGGCCTCTAAGGCATAGAGCCGACTGCTGCTGGAGGTGCTGTGTGTTTGTCAACACAACATATGCAAATGAGTGTGTTTAATGAGGTGTACTGCAGCTGACCTGTGTGGAAAGACATGGATCAGTGTCCAGAACAGACACATACAGCAATGGCATCCCTGAGATTGTGGCATGTTAGCCCTGTTTATGTCACGTAAGATGATTTTATCCATCATGTCTGCAGTCCAGAGCCTTTTGATATTTGGATCATCACTACGTTCTTGTTATCAAATCACTTTTAATGAGGTAATTGTTGACCAATATGTTTATGAAGACACAATTAAGAAACAATATACTTGGTATAATATGATTTCTTTAGTGAGCATGTTCTGTAGGTTAAGCAGCTCCTTTAACTGACACTAACACAAAGAGAATAGTCTGTTTCTAAAGGGTTTCAAGTCTCTTCAGTGAATCTGTGCAGTGCTGTATTAAACATGGACACAGAAACAGCAGGAGACACTGGATACTAAATGAAGAGGAATATCAAGAGTTTATGAGAGAGAAAGGGAAAACTGGACAGTCTTTGGAAGCACTGCAGGGAATGCTGGGTAAGATTACAGACGCATGTGTATGAGAGCAGAGAGCAGATGACAGATCTACTGACCCCAGCAGGGCCCTATCAGACCACATTAGACCACATCAGCATTGGGCAGAGCTGGATGGATTCAGAGCCGACTCTATCCTGAACCTCATGAATTAGATTCTACTTTGAAAAGATGAATAATCACTCTCCATCTTTCTTGCTTAATCCTATAATGCACGATTTATTGCTGTGACTTAAGTAAGGAGATTACTGCAGCAACTGCAAGACTGGCGTCTAAACAGGCTGATTTAATCTGAAAATGCTGCCCGGAGTAGAGTCAATATTAAAAACACCACAGACGTGAGCTGGTTAAACAGCTTCTGACGCCACTGAGGACATGCACTGTTCACACTAAACGTGATCCAGCTCTCAAAACAGACAGAATCCACAGAATCTCAGTTTTCAAGAATTCAAAACTATTTTGTGAGTGACGCAGCTCTATCTGGTCAGTCAGCCTGAGGATGGAGTAACAACAAGAAGTAACAGTTATGCCATTCATTTTGATCTTCTCAAACATCTGCAGGTTTACAGGAGAGAGTCTGGAAGAAAGTCATGTGGTATAATCATACAGTAAACTCTCCAGAAACTTAAAGGGTTAGTTCACCCAAACATGAAAATGATGTCATTAATAACTCACCCTCATGTCGTTCCAAACCCGTGAGACCTCTGTTTATCTTCTGAACACAGTTTAAGATATTTTAGATTTAGTCCGAGAGCTCTCAGTCCCTCCATTGAAGCTGTGTGTACGGTCTACTGTCCATGTCCAGAAAGGTAAGAAATACATCATCAAAGTAGTCCATGTGACATCAGAGGGTCAGTTAGAATATTCTGAAGCATCGAAAATACATTTTGGTCCAAAAATAACAAAAACTACGACTTTATTCAGAATTGTCTTATCTTCTGTGTCTGTTGTGAGAGAGAGTTCAAAACAAAGCAGTTTGTGATATCTGGTTCACGAACGAATCATTCGATGTAACCGAATCTTTTTGAACCAGTTCACCAAATCGAACTGAATCGTTTTAAACGGTTTGCGTCTCCAATACGCATTAATCCACAAATGACTTAAGATGTTAACTTGTTTAACGTGGCTGACACTCCCTCTGAGTTCAAACAAACCAATATCCCGGAGTAATTCATTTACTCAAACAGTACACTGACTGAACTGCTGTGAAGAGAGAACTGAAGATGAACACCGAGCCGAGCCAGATAACGAATGAACAATTGAGTTGTTGAGCCGTCGGACTACTAGACCGTACACACAGCTTCAATGGAGGGACTGAGAGCTCTCGGACTAAATCTAAAATATCTTATGGTTTGGGTTTGGAACGACATGAGGGTGAGCTAATAATGACATAATTTACATTTTTGGGTGAACCAACCCTTTAACAGGGTAAATAAGTCAATCAGAATCAAAGGTGAAGATGAGAAAAGCAGCAGTTTGGGTTTTGTACTTATTTTGGTAAAATAAAAAGTAAAGAATTATCCTGATTCAGTTCATGTAGTCACATTCTGCTTCTGTCACAAGACTTCCATATTAAATCTGTAGTCTGTGTCAAAAAAAAAAAATCACTTGCTAGTGTTGCACAGAGAGAGAATCTCATTATAATGAATAATAAGTTGTGTAAAGATGACTGTGTCTGTGGTGTGCATCTGGCCTAAATGTCTCTTATAAAGGTAAAGGAGGTCAGTAGCAGTCCGGCTCGTCTGCTGCACAGAATAAACTGAAAGCTGCAGCTTCACATTAAACAGTTCATTAATTATGAAATCATTTCAACTTCAGCTGTACAGCAGCTCTACAGAAGACAGAAGCATCATTATTCAGATCAAGTTTAACTGAGCAAGCCCAAAGTGAGAGTGACATCTGTCAGAAATCTCCGTACAGTCCCTCTTCAGGTGAAGAGCTGAATGACTCGTGGCCTGCTCCTGCTCCTCAGATCTCTCACCATCAGCGGTGATGGACAAAGACCCTGCCGTCAGTCCATATCCCATTCATCTCACTCTCCCACTCTTCCCTCCATCCTTTCTTCTCTCGGCGGCTCACGGTGTTTGTTCTCCTGGTTTAGCCACTCCTCTTTTCCTGGAAGGATTAGAGGGGATGTTTCTTAAGAGAAACAAAGTGCTCCGTCTCTGGACTTGTTATATTGCTCCATATTTCACGACTGCTGAGGAAAAGCAGTGAATGAAAGCAGATGTTTTCATGTGCTCTTTGATCAGGAGAGATCAGGAGTTACTCAATCACAGAATCCCGCTCTCTTTTGCTCACGTCAGAGCTGACGGGGGAACGACATGCACAGGGTAAGGACCCCAGCGATGGGACGAGGCCTTCAGCACTGACACACATCATCATCATCATCATCATTCTGATCTGCTGCGGCATGCAAGTGTGCAAACCATGATGAGAACATCTGTCCCTAAAAACAGACCGAACCACTGGAGCCATGTGACACACAGGTGTGCAAAACCACATCACCTCACAACCTTGAATTACACAAAGAACAAGCATCCAACAAAGTGCCAATCACTAGTGGCGCAAAATGAAAAACTGACTCCTGCTTATACCTGAATGCTGATTGCAACCGAGTCTCAATGGAAATACATGACTGTCTACAGTTACTGCATTTTATAGATGGAATCAACAGTACAGGCATTAAAACACCAACAACTTTTATGCCTTTTCACACAAATTATGATTTCAGAGCACATTATTAACAATAAAAGTTTTTGCACTTTTTGCACGGTTCTTGCACAATATTATGTGCTCAAAACACTTTTATCATGGTGCATGATTTGTAAACTAGTACATCACATAACCAGCTCTATAAGTAAGACTTTCCTGATAGAGTGTTCGGTGGTGCACCCGGTACAGCATTGCACTTATAATGTGAAACACAAGTTATGATAAAAGAGCTCAAAGACTTGTAGAAGCAAGATTAAATGACATGACTGCTACAAAAAAATCTATTTTTATCTTATATTTCATTTTGTTAACACTATCGGTTAGGTTTAGTGTAAGTGCTACATTAATTTCATATGCAATGGAGCATTAATCTTTAAGTGCCACTTGCTGTAGATTTAGTTTCTGAACTGAAGTGATATGTTCAACCAACAAAGTAATTGCTACAGTCACATTTAACTGTTGAAAACGCTGTTTAGCCACAGATATTGAACATTTTGCTTTGAAACGGGCAAGAATAGTGTAACAAACAACACAATTTTATTTTGCAACCATTTTGTATCCACAGGCACATTGCTTTTCATGACACCGTGCTGTTTAATAAACCGGCATCTGCAAGATGGGCAAATGATATAGCTTACAGTGCAAAATGAAAAGTGAAAAGTGGAGCAAAATCAACACAGAGCAACGTATTCCGATTTTGTAGAAATGTAGCAGAATCACACATATCTGAGATGTCCTACAACAAGTGAATGGGGCGAGACAGAAGACACCTCTGAGAAGACCTGTGATGGAAGACGAAGGACAGCTGAAAGTGAAGCAGACATGAGAGTGGGATTCTTCTGTCTAGACGTCTTTTCATCCTGCCACAGAGGATTCAGATCTGCTGCGGGCGATCAGCAGTGTTTGCTTTCTCTGAACCGTGTCTGCAGGAGCCAGAGGAGGTCTGGTTTCCCCTGATGGCCTGAGAACCAGAGGCTTTATCTCCACGTCTCCTGCCAAACCCCAGAGACAAACCACTTCAACACCGCTGATCTGGTTTGGGTGAATAATCCTTTCAGGAGTGTGAATGATAATGGTGATATGAAAGTTCAGAGTTCAAAGTTCACTTTCATTTCCATCACTTCAATATTGCGAACAATACACTACAGAGAAGTGAATGTGAACTGCAGAAGTTGGTGTTTCAAGTCGTAATCATGTTCATAATAGCTGATGATCATCATCACAGCTGGACCTGAATATGACTTCACTATAATGGCTCTGTTATGAAGTAAGGTACTGCTGAACTGCTGTCAAACACACGTGGGATTAAACTCAGTTAAATCCATTTTTGTCAGTGTCTTAAATCTGTACGCGCAAACACAGACATGTTTAAACACAAACACACAGGTTTGCTGCTGAGAAAAGGAGCTCCTCTCAAACACACAGCTGGACACTGAGGCATTCTGGGATATTCTGGAAATGAAGCTGAATTTCCTCAAAGGCCCTTCTGTAAAAACAACAAATATATGCCTCTCATTTCCAGAGCTTACATTTTAAAAGATCTGAGCTTCATTTTAAATGTGTTCACTGCTAATGAAGCTCATGTTGAGCCTTTGAGACCATCATCATCTCCAACAGATGTCAATCATCTCTCTGTGCATTCATTATTGCTGAATATTTACACTCTTAGTAGCATGATGTCATGTTTTACAGTGATAAACGGATAGTTCACTCCAAAATCACTTACTCCCCCTCACATTTTCCCAAACCAGTTTTACCCCTTTAATAAAAAGTGTTTGGAAGGATGTTTGGACCCCATTGACTTTCACTGTATGGACAAAACAAAACATTCTTCAAAACACTGTTTATGTCCCACAGATGAGAGTCAGTCATACAGGGTCGGAAGAACATGATGGGGAGTAAACAATCAAAGGGTGAACTAATGACTTAATAATGACTTCTGAGCCCTCCAAGACAAACAGCACAGCACACAAAACAGAGCAATGGCATGAGCGGACATGTTAATGGATCTCAGATCTTACATGAAATGTGGATATCTGGATTGAAATGAGCCAGTATAGAAACCGCCAAGTGTGCAGCCTAACTAGATAACTTATCACAATCATTTTTTTTTTTATTCTTCACAAAGGAGGCGATGCCATAATGCACTGCATCAAGTGAAAAATAAAATCAAAGATGGTGCATAGACACACCTGAAATGTCTCCTAAAGAAACATTATTTCAACCAGTACTGAATAATATTAGCTTGAGAGACTGAACTCGTGAGAGCTGAGCGCTCCATTGCATGTTGTGACACGTCTGTTTGAAGCTTTAAACGCTTCTCTCAGTGAGACGACGAGTCCCACCAAACATGAGCCGCTCAGCAGCTGTTCAGGATGTTTCTGCACCTGCTGAAGAGTTTACAGGACCACAACGAGCAGAGACTAAAGATCTGAAGATGGATTGAGTGAACTGAAGCTCCTCACTGTCCAACAGACTGATGGACGAGACTTCACATCCAGACACGAGAGACTGACAGCGCTCATTAAACCAGCTGAGATAAACTCAGTCTCTCTTCAGGGAAACCAACCCCGCAATGACTGACTGACAAGCCTTTAACTCCCTTTACTGAATTCACCATTGCAGAGAAACAATCAAATGATTTATTAACTTCAGAGTTCTGAAGCAGGAGTAAAGCTGAAGCAGCAGTGACCATGTGAAGAGCTGTGTGTGTGTGTGTGTGTGTGTGTGAGAGAGAGAGAGAGAGAGAGAGAGAGAGAGAGAGTGTGTGTGTAAGAGAGAGAGAGTGTGAAACAAGAGTGAGTGATATTTGAGTCATTTAGCAGCGGCTTTGACTCTGAGAGCTGCTGTGTAATTAGAGATGTTACAGCACATAAACAGAAGAGACTACAGATCCCAAGAAACAAATTCAATCTGAATCGCCATCGGCTGGTGTTTATATGTAACAGAGCAGCATGAACGTACTGCTAAACTTCTATATTTACAGCCTTGGAATGATATAAATGTGAGTCTGACAGAAAAGACTCTACTCTATAGGTACTCAAAGACTCCCCCTGGAGAAAATAATGAGTTATATAAAACATCAACACAACTTGATTAATGAAGACTTTGCACTCACTCATGTAAATCTAATAAGTCATTAATTAATTGCACTTATTAATTACTAAATTAATTCAAACACTCGCAATTTCTGATTTGAAAGCACAGATTACCAATCCAATTAAAAGCTCTTAAGAATAAAGCCAGCTGTTCCCATGTGGAGTTTAATTAAACACAAACCTCCACGAGACTGAATGAAGATGCGTCTGCTGAACAGACGAATCAAACCAGAAACTACAACTAATCAGGAGAGAGCTGCAAATCAAGCATGAATTACCGAGATCCCACCTGCCTCTGAAATATCAGCATGACAAGGCAAACAAATCAGACAAACAGAGGTCAGTCAGAGCGGCTAGGACGCTCAGATCACTGACCGATGATGAAGAGATCCAGACGCTCACATCACAGATACAAACAGGACTGATCATGCTGCGAATAAAGCTGAAGGAGCGAGTAAACAGATGATATGTGAACTTTACAAAATAATGAAATATGTTCATAATGACGCCAAAATCAAATGAGCATTGCATGATGTACACACAGAGTCACGTCAGTCTCTGAGCCGGACATGTCGAGACATTATCTGCTCTTTACTGTGGTGAAGCACACAGCCCCGCTGGATCTCAGAGAGGTACTGCTGTGTCCAGGGACGATCGCTGCTCACACACATTCTCTGCTCAGTCGTATCTGACTGTCACTGATGGGCCTTGTTCACTGCCATCTGGCTGCAGAGAGATCACATTAATCACTGCCCAACACTGAGCTCCTGCATTCACTGCGCATCTGTACACAGAACCAGCCTCTTCATGCCTGTTCACTGGCACTCTCTTTTTGTTTGGTTTGCACTGTGGGTAACTTGGTTGTTTCCCCTGATCCCAGCAAACTAAACACAACAACAGAAAATACATTTCAGAATATCACACATGCACACGTGTGTAAATCACACAAGTGAAGGACATAAAGGGAATGATGTTAAAATATCCAACAACAAAAGCAGGGGTCATTTCTGTCTGCCTCCTCCTGCTCTGAACGGCTTTCTGAGGTTAGTGTTATGACTACATTCACAGCACAGGACATTAGCACAGCTAAGAGAGCAGGTTATTCAGCGTGGCAGGAGACACGTCTGTTATCCAGCGCTGCTCTCCGTCCGTCTGGGGCTGCCTCTGCTGCTCCTGCTGAAGTGTGTTCATGAGAGGATGAGTCAGGATGACTGTCAGGTGTTTCACGCATTACAAGTGAAGATCATTTAATCATAACATTACTAATGTTTTGCATTAATAAATGCAATGTTTGCAATGTTTATTTCCTGGTAATACACCTGGGAAGCTTGCAAAATTAACTTTTATTAACAACAGTGACATGCTAAATATTTATATAGAAAATGTATATATTCTACTCTTATTAAATGCACTATTATTCTTCTATAAAACTATGTGCAGCTGACTTCAGTGATTATAAAAGAAACAGTATTTATGTGTGATCCTGTCACTTTTCTTCATTCACAAAAAAGTTTGATTTCCTTGATTTTATATATATATATATATATATATATAAATAATTTCAAAATATAAAGAAAAATGTAGCTGCAAGCAGCGATTACCGGGGTTCAAGCACTTTAAGACCTTTGGGGTGGTCTCGGCCAACTTGGATGTGTGGCTGACAGTTAAACACATCCAAAATGAAGAATTGGCTATCGGACACAAAACACAAATACACACACACAGAAACTAAATGATTAAACTAGTATATTAATACTCTAATTCTAACTCTATTAATACTAAATAATCTTGAATATTTAATTAACAGTTTTATTGACAACAATCCCAGAGGCTAAGTTGTTCAGAATGAGGAGATCTGTCATATGATACGATGATCTAGTGTTTGTGTGAATATCTGAGCATTTTCAGCCAATCTGAGGCCATTTACCATATAAATCCTGTGTTTTTGAGACCTTTTCTACTCTTAAAGCGCCACCTATGGTCCGATCTCCATGAAATTTTGCATGCTTGTTCAGAGTAATCTGATACGTTTTCACCAAGTTTCGTAAAGTTTTGAGTTTTCATTTTCTGGTACTTTGGACAATTTGTTTTCTAAATGAACCTTTTATAGCTAACCAAAGGACAAAATTCAACATTTTTTATAATTATTGATCTAGAGAGTCCAGAGAATTGTTCTGTCATGGTTTGATCGAGATTAAGCAAAAAACCTAGGACTAGTTCGCAAAAGTAGGTTTTTTACATATTTGTGAATAATTAATGAACGATTTGATTGACAGCATTAGTCCTAGAGGCAAAGTTGTTCAGAATGAGGAGATCTATTTTATGATTTGAAGATCTCGTGTTTGTTTGAATATATGAACATGTTCTACAATTTGAGGTCATTTTTTATAGAAATCTTGTGTTTTTGATGCCCTTTTAACCGTTATAGTGCAACCTATGGTCCGATCTCCATTAATTTTTGCATGCTTGTTAAGAGTCATTTGCTAAATGTTTTCACCAAGTTTCATAAAGTTTTTAGTTTTCATTTAGGTTTTACAGGCTTTTGGGTATATTTGGCCATGCCCCTTTTAAAAATTACTCCGTTATAGATAACCAAAGGACAAATAAAATTTTTTAATTTTTTTTTTTTTTGATAATAACTGATCTAGAGAGTCCAGAGAATATTACTACAGTGGTTTGGTTCTGATTGGGTGAAAAAACGTAGGACTAGTTCGCAAAAGTATGTTTTTAACATATTTGTGAATAATTAATGAACAATTTGATTGATAGCAATTTTTCTTGAGGCAAAGTTGTGCATTATGAGGATATATATCAAATGATATGCATATTGTGTGAATATGTGTAACACCACTTGATTACTCAGCTAAAAAAAACTAATAAGCGCCAACTAGTGGCCAATTTCTTTCAAAATTCTTACAGACCTTTAGGGCCATGAGTTGAAAGTGCCCACTGAGTTTTCTTCCGATCAACCTTTGTTAACCTTGTTTCATGATAAACAAGAAATGCGCACCTGCTCGCCTCATCTGGAACATTTATCCATTATTTGCCACCCATTCTATCTGCCCCGGGAGTTTTCATCGATCATCGTTACTGCCGTTTACATCCCACCACAAGCAGACACCGGTTTGGCTCTGTCTGAGCTTCACAATGCGCTCAGCGGCTACATGAACAAACATCCCGATGCTGCTATTATCATCGTTGGGGACTTTAATAAAGCCAAACAAGTTAGGCCTTAGGCAAGTTATGCCTAATTTTTATCAACATGTATCCTGTCCAACCAGAGGACCGAATACACTGGATCATTGCTACATTTAGTTTAAAATTGCCTACAAAGCTTTCGGCCAATCGGACCATGCCGCCATTTTCCTCACACTGGAATATAAACAAAGGCTCGTTCAAGATCCCCCGGTGCAGAGGGTGGTGACACGATGGTCCGCCCAATCAGAAGCAACGTTACAGGCTGCTCTTGATGATGTAGACTGGGACATGTTTCGTGCTAGTTCATCTGACGTCAGCGAGTTCACGGATGTAGCATTATTATAGTTAGCATTAATAACTATGAGGTCCTTCTCAAATCAGAAACCGTGGGTGGATAGATCAATCCGTGGAGCAGTAAACAAACACACTGCTGCTTACAACGCCGGTCTTCTGTCAGGAAACATGAGCGAGGACAAAGCTTCGTGCCATGCTCTCCGATGCGCAGTAAGAGCCGCCAAACACAGGGAACGCATAGAGTCACATTTCCAGCTAAATGACTCCCGATGCATGTGGCAAGGACTAAGGATCATCTGTGCCTTTGGAAATAAATCTGCAGAGATGAGAGTAAATCCATCACTAGCTGACGAGCTAAACACTTTCTACGGTCACTTTGAAAACAATCTAAGCAGTGCGAGTCTGCCGATCAGAGCGTCAGGAAGCAGCAGTCAGATCAGCGATCATCATGCGATCACTGTGTCGGAGGACGAGGTTCGGAGGGCACTAAAGCGAGTGAATGTAAGGAAAGCAGCCGGACCTGATGGGATTTCTGGCCATGTTCTGCGATCCTGCGCTGATCAGCTCGCTGGTTTGTTTACATCCATTTTTAATGAGTTTCTTGCTACATCGGTGGTTCCCACCTCATTCAAAAAATCTGTCATCATCCCTGTGCCTAAGAACAATAAACCCTCTTGTCTGAATGACTATTGTCCAGTTCCCCTCAGATCAATAGTCATGAAGATCTTTGAGGGACTGGTTAAAAACATCATCTGCTCCTCCATACCGGATATTTTAGACCCTCTTCAGTTTGCTTATGGCCCAAACAGATCCACTGATGATGCCATCTCTCACATCCTGCACTCTTCTCTCACTCACATTGACCGCAATAACAGGAACTATGTAAGGCTGCTATTTATCGACTATAGCTCGGCTTTTATTACTATAGTCCCCATAAAGGGGACGTCGTGGCCTAATGGTTAGAGAGTCGGACTCCCAATCGAAAGGTTGTGAGTTCGAGTCCTGGGCCTGCAGGAATTGTGGGTGGGGGGAGTGCATGTACAGTGCTCTCTCCACCCTCAATACCACGACTTAGGTGCCCTTGAGCAAGGCATCGAACCCCCAACTGCTCCCCGGGCGCCACATGTGTTTTGTGGTTTGCTGTTGAAGGTCTGTTCGTCTGCATTTACACTACAACACTTAGTGTTTAGATCTATTTTGACTTTCTTTGTCCCATCTAGCTCAACAATCACACATTCAGCACAAGATCCCAGAGATCTGCGCACTCACAAAAACTCCTCTGATAATCAATAAATCCATCTGCATCTTCAACACCTATGATCTCACTCAGACTTACTCAAGCACACAGATGCCCTGATGCACAACTTCCACCAAAAAGTGACAGGTTTGCACTTCTGCTACTGACACATCACAAACAGGCGTGTATGTGCAGTGTTTTGTCATCACACACACACACACACACACACACACACACACACACACACACACACACACACACACTCTCTCTTTCTCACTCACACACACACACTCACTTTCTCATACACACACAGGTTAGTATGATCTTGAGCAACTCCTGAAAGATCCATGAAAACGCAGCAGCAGCTACAGAGCAAATGTGTTCTGTGAAAAGGTCCAAACAGCAGAAAAAAAAAAAAACTACAAAAAAAAAAACTAAATGGGGACTGCATCCCACTCAGGACAGAAAGGAACCGGACAAGTTTGAGATGAACACACAAGGATTTACTGACCAATGATCCCAATAACAGCTGGACAATAGCAGGAAGTTTGTAATTAAAGACACACATGTGCTTGTTGCTGTGTTCTTATAACCTTTTTAATCATTTAAAAACAATACACGTGACGTGTGCTGTGAAAACACCTCGGGAAACACGACTGTGGATGTCATCACTAACAAATAGCTACACATTTCAATCCCAATCAACACAAGCCTAATGTGCTCACGGACTGAAACACTCCGTAACACAGTCACAGGTACAGCAGACAATCTGACCAAAATCAAATGACACACACATTCCTCACGTCTGCCGTCTGATCAATCACAGCGTCCTTGCTGTCCAGTATTCCTGCACTAATGACACTAGACTGCATTCATAGTCAGCTGGACGATGTGTGTCAGTCTGTGTTTCTGAGGACATCAGGATCCCTGATCTGAGTCTGTCTGATCCACACAAAAACAAACACCTGGACAGTGTCAGGCAGAGCCCAAGATGATGAGAATCAGCTTCAAATCATGCTTTAATGTGGATCTGTGTTTCTGAATTAGGTGCTCCGGCAGCCAGCATGACTTTTGACCTGCGCTCGGAGAAGCAGAGCATCCTGATGGGTGTGATGGAGCGTGGGCGGCTCCGGAGGCACAAACACGGAGGAAACGTGATGGCGCTCCTCTTCTGTTAATTACACTCACTCAGAGAGAGAGAGAGAATCTAGCAGATCTTGTTTATGAGTGACACACTCCATGACAGTCTTGCTGCTTTCAGCGATATATTCAGCTGCAGAAATGTGCCTGAGCCAGAATACAGAACCTGAGCTGAGACGGGTAATGCTGTGTGAAGATCTGTCAACTAAGATGCACTCTGATCCTTCCCTCTGACCTTCTACCTCTGACTTTATTTTCTTTATCTCAGACAGAGAATCCATTCAGCAGAGTGTTAAGAATCGACAGGAAGGTGTCACAGCTAAAAATTGAACCCAAGCATCATTAGATCGTCATGCTGCCAAAGATGGGTTTCTGTGATAGAGTCACATGAGCTCAAACTTTAATGAGGTCATTAAAACATCACTTTATTCATCACACTCTTTCTGCTGTTGATTTTACATCATAATAACCTCTCTATCTGGAATAAAATGCCCACACATTACAAAAACAATAATATCTATTTTAAATAAATCTTAAAACACAGCTTCTCTTACCTTGTGGTCATAATGCTTGTATGAGTGGAAGAGGCTCTTTGGTTCTTTGTTTCTTCTGTGAAAGAGAAAAACAACCATGCATCAGTGCTAATTAACTGAAGAAAACATAGAAAGAGAGAAAGAGAGAAAGACTCTAAAGGCCAAATGAAAATTGAATGACATGAAGACATCAGACAATGGAACGAAGAACAAACACTTAAAGGGATAAAAATGAGGAAATCTGCCCTCGAGACCTCTGCGTTTCTCCCAGAAATGCCTACAAAAGCTGTACTTGATTTGTAATGAAATGCAAACGCTGAGCACTGATGAGATGTATGATGGCTTTTAATGCAGTCATGAGTTAAAGAAAGGGTAATTATGAGTGATTATGCAGCATCTAGTTGAAGAGAAGTCATGTTTCACGGCCAGTGGGGATGTGAGGAGAGTTATTCTGTAATACACACATCACATACGTGCCTCACGAGTGATTCCACATCACCACACTGATGAAAACATGTTAAGAGTATGACTAAGAATCATTTAAACTGAAAAAAAAAAAAAACTGTGAATGATGTCTGAAAACAATTAAACAGAACAGAGAAACCAGTAGCACAAACACTAGAGATGCACACAATAGACATTCAAGACTATTAACAGTGTTGGGGAGTAACTAGTTACATGTAACGGTGTTACGTAATTTAATTACAAAATTATTGTAACTGTAATTAGTTACAGTTACTAAGAAAAAATGAGTAATTAAATTACAGTTACTTATGAATTTTTTTACGATTACAAAGGGGATTACATTTGAATATTTACACACATTTAACTGATTTCTTTCCCAAATTGCACTGACTATTCTGAGACATACCGCCCTAATAATTTCCGGGATGCGGAAACACAGTCTGGTTCGCCCAGTCATAAAAACGAAATGCCTAACGCGGACGGAATATGCCACATTTTGGATGACTAAATCAAAAGTAGGTCAGTACACTTGAATCAAAACATGACATGGACTAGTGTCTGTGAATATTAAGCCCCAAAAATGCAATATATGACTCCTGCACATTCTGCGTGTCTGTGGTAATCCGGCGCGGACTGGACACCGGGAGAACCGGGACAATTCCCGGTGGCCTTGCAGCCGATTTTGCCCCACTATTTAATATCATTATTGTATAATTGCCTGCCGAATGTACTAAAGCGATCATTTGCGAATCCGCCATTTGATAATGAAATCTCTTATAAGTCATGAAGTGTTAGTCATGACTCGCGCGCTCTCCGCGCCTCCGCCAAACGGTTTGGATCAGACTCAGAGTAATCAATGCGAGAGAGAGAGAGAGAGAGAGAGAGAGAGACATACAGAGAGAGAGAGAGAAAGAGAGAGAGAGAGAGAGTGAGAGAGAGAGAGAGAGAGAGAGAGAGAGAGTGAGAGAGAGAGAGAGAGAGAGAGAGAGAGAGAGAGAGAGAGAGAGAAAGGATGAGAGTGGATTGCTGGAGCAGAGAAGCAGGACTCCTGTTCAGGGTTTCAGGTCAGTTTCATCTGTAAAGATGCTTTTTTGTCTTTGTTTTTTTATTTATTTAATCAAGCAGCAGCACGTTGCTCATCAGTCATCACTCAAAATACTATATAAAGGACATCATTATTATCTGTTGTAATGTTACAGTAGTAATATAGTGTAAGAAATTCAGATTGTTTTTATAGGTTTAGGGGGAGCTACGACAGACAACACAACCCTTTACGAAAATTAACATTTTAATATTTAACTATAAATCCAGAGAAAATGGTTACTATTGTTTAACTGTGATAACCAAAAATCTAAAATTATTTTACAAATGTATTTATTTAAAAATAAATACAAATCCATTTGCAAAAAACAAAAACAAAACAAGGTTATTTTACTTTTATATAGGCTAATAAAAGCCAGGTTAATTTTTGTAAGGGAAAAATATGACTCGTGTACAGTATTAGGATTTTTCTATAAAGATATTGTAGTATTGTAGAGTATTGTATTGTAAAGTATAGTTTTGTTCAATCTTGAGTATTAAAGTAATGAGAGAGATGGATAACAGGGCAAAATAAAGAGACTGAAGAGAAAAATGGAAGTGAAGGTGCAGTTCAGGAGAGAACTTTAAATTATTTTGCATATACCCAAATTAAAGATTTAAACCTTTTTTATGTCAGGTCCATACAAAAAATAGTTTTGTCCATGAATTTGTTTGTATGAGTTTGAATTTTCCAGTCTGAATTTTTTTTCCCAGTCTGCCCTTCCTGTAAATTAATGGCAAAGACATGGTTTCATTTACTACACATAGGCCTACTGAAGCTCGCAGTGTTTTCAACCTCAACGCCTCAATATAGGAGTACACGAGCACATAAACATAATTTCTAGAACTGCTCTGTGTCACTTCATGTGCATTTTACTTATTTTGAGAAAACTATCATCATATACAGAGAAAGCAGTTTAAAAAAACACCAATGTTTCAGGAGTCTATTATACACAATACGTCGCATGCTTATTAGATAACTGTATTTAAGTTGATGTATATACTTTTATTTATTATTCTTTAATTTTCATAAATTTAGAAAAGTAATCAAAAAGTACTCAAAAGTAATAAGTTACATTACTTTAATAAAGTAATTGAAAAAGTTACACTACTATTACATTTTAAACAGGGTAACTTGTAATCTGTAACCTATTACATTTCCAAAGTAACCTTCCCAACACTGACTATTAACTACCCATGTTATGTTGAATAACAAATAGTTAAAATGTGCATGGATGTATAAGCACATGTACATGAAGTGCACCGTAAATACCAGTCATTATTTCATTAGATTCATTCATTAGGTTATTTTTGTCTCACGAATAAACTGAAAGTCACTTATTAAAGGAGTCATACCCTCGTATTACCTTGGATACCTACTGCTGTATTATAGTCTTTCAGGCCCTTCTAAAAAAGAAAAGTGGAAAAAAAATAAACCCAGAGCTCCTCAGACCCTTATCTCTGTAGGCATTTTTGTCTCGCGAGATCTGATGCGATATTTTGGCTGTCGTGGACGGTCATTATAATAATGCAAATGATGGGCGCGTTGATTGGTTGCAGGAAGGGGGGGGGGGGTTGACAACGCAGGTAATGCTTTAGCATATCATTACAAACTGACATCAACGCGTCTATTGAACGATAGTTCATGAACTCGTTCATATTTTGGGCGAACATGAACTGAACGTACCGCATTACTGCCTGATGAACGTTACTGTGAAGTCGTTCATTCTGGTGTCTGTGAACGCCACGCTCTCTCTCAGTTTAACTTCGTTCAGTAGGATGCCAGATTTCTATAAAGCCTTCCAGGCGAAAACCCACCTAAAACCCACCGTAAACCGGCCTTAATATGTAGCGGAAAAAACACCCAATCTGGCAACGCCAGACTCTCTTGTTCAAGCTCTTTCATCAAAATGAACAAATCTTTTTTCGAGTCATTTCGTTCACTTAAGGGGCTTTAAATGTTACTATTAACTGGCAAATTCCCCGAACACATCAACCTACGCAATCTTGATCATATTCTGAATTAAGAAATCATTATAATGCAGTCAAAAGTCCGTTTTTGCAGTCCGTTTACAGGGAACATAAATAATTACTTCACCACGAGTCTTTCGTTTATTTGTCTAGTGACAGACGCAATAGCATACAATAGCTGCATTAGCAGTTAGATGCTGTTTGTTACACACAGTAGAGCAATAAAAAACACAGTCTTACCGTTTCAATTGCATGCAATTTTGTTGGAATGGCGCTTCTCCCGAGCTTCGATGCCAACTTCGCCTGATATAGCCCCAAATTTGTAAAGGATTTCAGCGTACAATGTGTTTAGCACAAACACGTAATGATAAGCCAGTGGGAAGGGTTGAAGGAACCGCTTCATTAAAAATGAATTTAATCCACTGGTCTCTGATAGCTAGGTCCGTTCTTGGTAGAGAAAACACATTTACATGTTGATTCTGGCAGTCAACCACAGAGCAACTCACGTGTGCACTAGTTCCAGCGTCTTTCTCGACTGAATATGAGGGGGAGAGGGGAAGGGCGAGCTTCCTGCTGCGGTGTCCATATATGGTATATCCTGCCCCGTCTTGACGTCAAGACGGGGAAGAAATTAAAATCTCGTATTTGAGTGCGCGTGCACGTGGGCTATTTTACAAACCCTGAGGTAAACAAACGCTTCACTTTTAAATATCGGCTTCCCGACCAGTGTATATTCGTTAGGCAATCATAGCATACATTGATTCTCGTGGAAAAGTGCAAATTGTGGGTCATGACTCCTTTAAGTCAACTACACATTTATCTGTTTCACACTCTAGTTTGACATGCTTCATGTGACACCAGACATCATAACATTATAACTTGCTGTCAAACAGTCACATTATTAAATCTGAATTTGAACATTCTCGCTGTGGTTTGTGACGTCTATCATACAGTAGCTGCTGCGTCTCAAACACAGGTCAGTATTTCATTGGTTCTTCAAAATGGAATTTATGTACAAATCAGTGAGGCATGACTACATTTTTTACATTATTTCAGATTTACAATAAACTAAAGCAAAGCACTGAATTGGCAGTTCTAATAATAGCAACATACAGTGGAAAACTGCATTTCTTTTTGGAAACAACAGAAATGATTCCTTTTCTCATCTGCATTCAGTGTCTAATATAAGAAAAGCCAGGGATATTTGATGAGGACTGCCAGACACACAGAGCTGAAATCCACCTCCTGAAGCAGTGAGGTCTGATTTACTAGATCACAGATGAACAGAGAACACTAGAAATGAGCTCAGACCATCTAGAGAGCTCAACAGACGTCTGGGATGTAGACGGCGAGAATGAATTCATGCCCACACCTGCCTAATGATCCCTGTCTGTCCCCTATGACTCCATCTCCCTCCGTGTTTCTCCACATCACCTCAGCTAATCAGACCAGAGCCTTCGTGACACGGAGAACGCAGAAGCTCAGGGTCACGAGCACCAGAGATGAGCTCCCCGCTGGATTAGCTCCATAACACCTGACTCCAGACGCAGGGAAGAGAACCTAACAGCTACGATATTCACATTCATCCACTCAATCGATGGAGGAGTGATCTTTTGTCCTGCAGCACACCTTCTGGAGAGAACAAGAGGTTAGCGAGGTCTGCGTTAACCAAGCTAGCAGCCTTTAGAGAATACTCTCAACCCTCCTCAAATCACACATCTTCATTCGGGGGGAAAATAGTAACGAAATTTGATCAAGAAAGATGAACCCCGGAGTAACCTTGAGAAACTCAATATTTCAGTCTATTAGGCCCAGGGTCCTGAGATCACAGTGGCCCCAAAGCAGCAGGCTGAGATGAAAAATCATCTCGATAAGCCAAAGAAGCGCCCCCCCCCCCCTTTATTTGAAGTCGTCGCTCAGACTCACAGATGACGTCCAAGGGCAAGATGGACAAAAGTCACTGCAGGTTTTCAATGGGTTTCCAATTGACTTGAGCAAATCTAAATGAGACAATCATATCTTGTGATGCTGTACAGCAGGGAGTCAATACATTTTCATAAAGTTCCTCCTCCACTGGGGTCTTCACGAAGAAAGCAGTCAGAGGCTTGTGTCAGAAATGAATAGCAAGACTAGTTTAGAGATTGACAGAAGGACAGTTCGGTACAGTACAGAGTGTATCGGGAGATGTTCTCGTTACACAACATGTGTATTAGCCGCTGTGTGTCTATAAATATTCAACAGTAAGAAGAAGATCCACTTCAGATCAGAGATTGATCATGTGCTGGACGTGCTCATGTGCTGCTTAGCTTTGCTCAAAGTGTGAACACATCTCCAGCAGATGGAGATGATATACTGTAGAAGCATGTTGCTATTCATAAATCCAAACCGAATGTGTATCTGTCACCTCAGCAACGATGAAGGATGGCACCTCATATACTGTCCATCTGCTGGACTCACTAAACAAACAGATCAGTGGTTGTTATGTCCCAGGATTGGGACATCAGAGTCTGACGCACTGTGCTTCAGTCCTGAACAATACTCTGCAGTGAAACCGGTGAGCTGCTGCAATGGCCACACTGTGAGGAATGCTCTATCCCACAATGCAGTGCACATAACTTTAATATCAGTTTTTTCCATTGTGATGACTGAATGAAATACATTTACAAATGTGTATTTGGCAGATGCTTTTATCGAAAGTGGCATACTGTGCATTCATCCTATATCAGATATCAGATGAAATGAAATGCTCACCACTGCTTACTGTTCCACTATATTGTTAACAAGTTTATTGTTGGTAAGATTTTACAGTAAAAAATTGTAATATTGTGAAATTATTACAATTTTAAACAGCTGTTTTCTATGTGAATCTGTGTTAAAGTGTAATTTATTTCTGTGATGCTCCGCTGTATTTTCAGCATCATTCATCCAGTCTCCAGTGTCACATGATCTTCAGAAATCAGAATAATATGATGATTTACTGCTCAAGAAACATTTCTGATTATTATCAATGTTGAAAACAGTTGTGATACACATAATTTTTTTTTTTTCAGGATTCACAGATGAATAGAAAGTTAAAGAAAACAGCATTTATTTGAACTAGAAATCTTCTGTGACATTATAGAGCCAGAAAGGACCGTCTGAGATGTCACACAGGGCAGATAACAAGCACGCTGTAAATCTGGAGGGGACACTTCTCATGGTGACTGAGATCCGGCTAAATGATTTGGAAATGAAGAGTCTGTTTTGGCCCAAGTGTGAGTGACACCAGCTTAGTAGTTGTTTTGTTCCAGTTTTCCCCATGAATCTGGCATCAGTCGCTCCAGGCCTTGCCCATCTGTCTCTGTTTTAAGGTGAATTTGTTTTCACATGTGCTGGGTATTCCTCACCAATCCCTGCGCAAAACTGGCAGAAGCTTTGAATCCAGATCCCTTTAACTTTGACCGGAGGACGCTGCCTTAATTTCCCCTGGTTAAAGAGAGCCGCTGATGAGATAAGCTGTCAAGGTAAACACCTGTCCGGCTGGTAAGAGCAACATTCCTGGAGATCTTTCCAATTCATCTCTGCTAACCCTTCCCTCATGTGGGAGTAATTATGCCGTTCTGGAGGCTCCCAGTTTTTCCAGTTTTTTGCCAGATCTTTCTGACGCTGTTAACACAAGGCAATCCATTCATCACTATCAGATAGTCTAAACGTGCTGAAAAACCAGAGCACCCGGACAACCCGACCCTTCAGCCCAAGACACACACCTGGAAGTGTTATTAATGCACCGTCCCTCCAGAGCTGACCATCTCTGACGTGCCTGCTAAAGAGATGCAGAATGTGTGCCAGGTGTGTCTGGGACATCCCCGAAGACCATCCACTAAACCTGCACGCCCTGACCCCGCTGTCGTGATGGGACCGGTTCCTCCATACACGAGCACCATGTGCACAAGAGCTCCATCACAAACACCAAGATGACTCTGCCACAGAAGACAGATGTTTGGGTCTCTAAAATGTGATAATGGAATTGAAGGATCAATGAATGGATTCTCAGTAATGGGCAATCCTGTCTTCATTAGTGCTAATCTCTATTCACTTCTTTGGACAGCTGAATGATCCTGTAGAATATGGGGTGGATCGATCGGTGCTGGCACTTCAGGGGAAGAGCCAACAAAAGGAATGACATATGAGGAAGCTTCCATAAGAGAAACATGCTGGACGTTTGATGAAAGAGGAAAGTTACACATCAAAAAAGAAAAGGACATGGAAAACACTCAGGAACGAGGTCTTACTGGAGCTCACAGTGAATCAGAGGATGCTGATGCTCACAAGAGCCATACACTGATACACAAATAATAAGGTGTGGATAGAAAAACCAGCACGAATCCCCTTCCTCTGATAGTTCGAGCTTCATTAGTCAGTTTAATTGTTTCTGTGGGGTCTAATCGCTGAGAAACTCCATAAGGCCGTCACATCTGGGAGACATCTGCCTACAGCTGCATTACATAATGAAGAGTAATCGACGGGAAGATTGGCATTTATCTGTCATCTGGAAGCATTTGTTAACAGGTAAGAGTGAATGACTGTGGGTCCGGAGCTAGACCATCAACATCATCAGGAGTCTGAGCTGACCTTTAAAACATTTCAACAGTGTAATGGGTCACAATTTATTTTAAGGTGCAATTCTTGCTATTAACAAACCATTAACTAAAAAATTAGCTTCAAACTCCTAATTTGCTGCTGCTTAATAGTTAGTAAGGTAGTTGTTAAGTAAACAAGAAAATAATTAATAGTGAGAATTGGTCCCCATATTAAATTGTTACCCTGTAAAGCATCTGAAATTATGCAAGAATCCAATGATCCAGTATCATTATTCAACTATGAGTGGCTAAATGAGCTGATAATACAAGTGCAAGATTTTCTATTTACTCAGTAAGGCTAAGTGAGTGAACGAGTGGGAAAGAACAATGAAACCAAGGAGCAGTATGAGACGTACATCACCACACTGTATTCAGCTAGATAGTATGGGAAGAACTTCACACTGTATGAAGATCTTTGAATCTTCTGAAGAAGGTCCAAAGAAATAAAATGTAAGGTAGAAAGCGTTGCGTTAAGCTGAAGGTATTTACAGAATGTTACCCCAGAGTGAAAAGAATCTATAGTCAATAGACAATTCAGACAATGTGTTTCAAACATGAGGACATGTAAAGCATGTTAGAATAAATAAAAAACACAAACTTGATTTATAATCTCATAAGATTAGGAGCACTCGTGAAAACTAGCAATAATCAACTGCATTTATTGATTTATTCAATTTACTAAATCTTAAAAAATAGTGTGCCAATCTAATTAGTGTGTGCTGATCCTGTTCTCCGTTTGTCCACATTCGTGTCCATAATAGACAGAACTGAGCACGAGAAGAACCACTTGTTGACATCTCACCACGTGCGCTGGAACCTGCTCCATCTTAGCCGCTGGAGTTCGCTGTAGAAGGCGGCAGGTAGAACTGGTTGATGAAGAGGCTGGGGAAGCGGTACAGCCTCACCGGCTCCATCATCTGCTCAAAGTCCTCGTCCGTCTCACCTGGGAAACCGCAGATGATGTCTGTGGCAATAGTGATGCCAGGAACCCTACGAGAGACAGAGACAAAAACAGTGTGATGATGAAATAAACATGAGAAGTGTTACATAAAAAGCATCTTTTTTGCACACGAGTAGCTACACAAGAAAAATCCTATACTGCATGAATTTAGAGCACTCAGTTTGAAAACGGTCTGTGCAACACAATGCAGTCACTGCAGCTAGGGAATGTGATTGTGTGTGTTCTCACACATCTCTTATTAGCAGTGTCAGTAACCATAAACTACCGGCAACCGCTCTGATTACATTAGGATCTCTGCGAATGAATCAGTTTATTGATTTCTTAGTGCATGCGCTATGTGATCTCTGATCTTTAACCAGTAGGAAACAAAACTACCAGGAAGCTGGATTCCATCTGAAACACTCATGAGATATTGGTGGCCTGAACATGTAGAGGAAATGACTCAAATTACTGTACCATCAATGAACCATAACCACTCTATTTCCTGATATCTGCTAGATCTGCTTTCCCTGTGATATCATTTCTATTATCCAGCCACACCGCTTTTATAACTCTCTACTCATTGGCATAGTCCACCAAAATGCTAATTCTGAACTACACTGGGGTTCTCTTTATATATCTGGCAGATAACTCAAACCTATTGATATAGCTCAAGCGTTGGCCTTCATTAATATTCATGAGGACCTGTAGGCATTAATTTGTCTCGCTGTTCCCAAAGGAAGAGTCAGTGATGGGCACGGTGGAGAGGGTCCAGCTGTTAGTAGGGCATGCTAATATGAATACTGTTGCCACCCCCCCCCCCATCTCATTTAATTCCAGACAACAGGCTTTAGTACCAGAGGAAATTCATGAAGAAGCCATCAGAAAAGCCTCCCGAGCTCTGCCAGCAGCAACTTCTAAGAAAACCAAACAAACGATTCGACCGACAGCCAATATGATGGAAAACAGTCAGTTCTAGGATATGACCAACAGGGAGTCTGGTATCAATGGAGCAGTGCTGGAAAGCATACAAAATAATTCCATTAAAAAGAGGATATTTGCCTCAGAATGATTAAAATAACAACAACAGAACAAAATCAATAAGTAAACATTCTCATACTGAACACTGTTATGCACTCGAGGATGCCTTAATCTGCTGAAGAAACAAGTTAAGGCTAGTGCTGGTTTAATCTGGTTTGATCTGCACTTTTTGTCTTTCTTTTTTTATGAAAGCCACTGGTAATTTCTTTCCATCATATGAATGAGTGGGGACACAAAAGACTCATGTAGGTATCTTGAGTGTGGACATGCACATCTTTCCATGCCATGACCTAACATGAACCAGAAGCCATAAAGAGACAGCTCTGAAAAGTTAATTTCAAACTGGACAAAAAAAGAAAACCTTCAACATGATGATTTTTGGCACTCTTCTTGAAATGTAACCTTTTGGGAATTAGGTGCATTTGGATCTGATCAAATAGTCCTGATCCACTACTGGAAACAAGTGCACACTGTCCTTCCTTAAAAAATGATTCTGTGTTAGTTTAAAACATAATTGATCTGAACATCTCAGCATGACAGGACAGCATATTAGAAGTGCATTAGAGGAACCACACACTTCACGACTCCTCATCTTCCAGTCTGGAGTGAAGAAGCCTTAATAGCTCATCAGCAAGTGCTCTGGAGAGTCAGCGCAATGGACTACTTCCCTCTAAATCCATTATGTTTCCCAGCTCTACAGCCTCTCCATCCTTCTGTGGAGAAAAACAGGCTAAAGAAAAGAAGATGACTGAATTGGATCCCCTCTAAAGTGAGCACACTCTTTCGGCGTCTGCTATCCCACAATGCTTGCCTGTGTGTGCTGGCAGATGGAGGCCCTTTGATGCTTTGTTGGCTTGTTGGACATGACTGCAATCCACTCTGTTTTTGGGCTTATTAGAAAGCATCGTCCCCGGAGTCACGGTCATGCATCCACCCATGGCAGCTCTGGAACCTCACTTTTGCGCTATGTAGTCAGTTACAGCCAAGCGAACGCCCCAGACCTGGGGTGCGTTCTCCGAAACTACCTTAACGCTACGTCGTTCTTAAGTTGTACCTTAAGAAGTACCTTATCGTTAATACGTGGTTTCCGAAACCTTCTTAGTTAAGTATACCTTCTGTAAGTCATGCGTTCGTAAGGTTGGTCTGGAGCGCTCTTAGCTATACCTTATCGCTGCTGACGGTTCATACCGCTAGTGGCCACCACTATGCAAAAAGATTTTTTACATCGCAGTTTAATTACACATAGAAAATGTTATATAATATATATATAATGTATAATGCACTAATTTAATATTATTAATTTAATATTATTACTTTATTTTACTTTAAAATTATACACTAATTTAATATTATTAATTTAATATTATTAATATTATTAATTTAATAATATTATAATAATATTATATTTAATATTTATATTTTAATATTTAATAATATTATAATATATTATAATAATTTAATATTATTATATTTTACTTTACTTTAAAATTACATTTTTACTTTACTTTAAAATTTTATATTGCTGAGTAAGACCTCAGTGTGGCTTGGCGATCTCTTTTTGCAGACTTTTTTCCCCTACATAGTGAATGTCGGCATGTCTCTCATGTTTGCGCTTTTATTGAGGAAATCATCAAATTACACAAATGAGCGATTTACGCCAATAATGTGATACGGCTGGTGGATAATAAGCATACGTTGTGGAGAACATTAACACACTTATGGCCGTGAGGGTTTGGGATTGTACACTTGCTAAATTATAAACACATACTCATATTTATTTCTGCATGTACTTATTTCAATAAGCCCCGATAAATGCAGTTTGTACTATTTCTAAAACGCTTTTTTATAAAGAGCATTGTTTTCTCAATACTTTACCTATACCGCTGTGAAGGAAAGAGCGCACAATCGATCATCGAGGCGTCGATATCAACCTATTCAGCACCTCCACCATGGACAGCAACTGCTAAGGTCGAACTTAAGAAGGTTTACCTTAAGCAACATCCTAAGGTATAGTTCGGAGAACACACGTAGCAAAGGTATACCTGTAGTTAAGGTGTACCTTTTGAGTATTCGTAGCGCGCTAAGAGACAACGTTATCGGAGAACGCACCCCAGAACTACAAAACACTGACATGAAAGGCAGAGGTCTCGACCTGGAGGATATCCAGAAGTGCATATGTTGCAAAGCAGTTAATGAGATGCATTGAAGGATGAAGGAATATAAATAGCAGCTGCCACAGGAACTGCTTTCACAATGACCATCCTAGACGCTGGAATAGAGCATGTTGGCAAACAAACAGGGTCTTGTTTGTTAATCAGCCACTCAATCAGAAACACACACACCAACCAAGCAGACCCTGATTGTTTGGCCATTTTATGTGAACCATGGCGCCAAAGGAGAATGGAAACATTTAATTGGAAACAAAATATCAAGAGTGACAAGTGCCACATTGTTTGAGAGTATGTGAGCATTAACAAGCCTCTAAATGTCCAAAGGCCACACAAAACAAATGAGAAGTGCACAAATAATGGCTTTTGCACACGACACAGGGCACATTTCACAGGAAGCAGAAATGCAACTCAGTCTCAGTCTCCAGTTAAGCTCCAGAATGGACAGTAATAGGAGCTTCATGAAGCTCAGAGAGGTCCCGCTATGTGTTTTGGGGTCAAGGTTTGGTGGATGGGTAAAACAGTTTCTCCTGTATCTCTCAGCCCATCAATCTCTTGTGCCAGAACCTTTTGGCCCCTTTTCACGCGGTGGATCCAATTATGGTCTGGCCTGAAGATGGAAGAAGCCACGTGCTGAGCTTGTCCTCGTGGTTGAAGTGCCCATTATCCTGGGTCAATGGCAGGTCTTGCAAGAATAGATTTTCAAGCTCTCAAAAACACTACATCAATTTCCTATAAATTCAGTAAAACTTTCTACTGAGCAGTATGTACATGTGTTGTGTTTATGTATTGAGGGTGCTGTGATTGAGAGGGATGCTGAGCAGTGTAGATGGAGGAGTCAGGATTTTTAGATGGGACTATTTCATACTCTGTGGAGCTCAGGCTGGGCAGCCCAGCAGATTCCCCACTGAAAGCTACCTAATGAAGGGAGCCCTGCCCATGTCCCTCCTGACATCATAAAGTGCTTCGCAATTTGCATAGAACCTTAAAATGTCATGGCCATTTACAGTACATAGTCCAGTCATTTGTATATTTTTCAGTAATGCTTATTTTTAAAAAAAAAAATATTTGTTTTTCCTTGATATATTGTAATGAATTTGAGTGTTTGAATAGAAGGCAATAGACATGGGAAATGTACATGAGCAGAGTTGGAGCTTTCATAAAATTATTATATTCCAGTACACAGGAGAGAAAAGAGTATTCCTTCAGCTAACATCCCTTCAGATAATGTGTGATGAGACTAGGCTTATCTAAGAACAAAAAACACAAACCACCATTCAATACACACTTCCTGTGTTTAAACTTTATTGCTACCTGCACTTAAACTCGCTGCAGAACATTTCCCAGTGGGGCTTAAATCCGTTTAATTAGACTTTGAATTAGACTTTAATTAGATTGGCAAGTGTGGGGTTAGAAGGTTATATGAGAAGAAATCACTCTCAGCAGTGAAATATTCTGATTTCTTTGTTTTTTGGAGGCTCTGAAGGTGAGTAATATCCTTCTCCCAGCGTGAAGCTGCTTTCAGAGCTGTGTATTTACACAACAGATGTACGAGAGTGCTCGGGATGAAATAATGCCACAAACAATGGGACAACTCAGCTAAAATAAAAGGAGTAGGGATAAGAGACAAGGCAATCTGTGAAGGTAAACATCTACTCATTCATCCCACAGCAGGAGCCACTACCCATCTGTGTGCCGCCAGCGTCCTGCGTCTCTGCCCAGCGAGAGTGGAGCGGGCCGCGCTGTGGAGGCCAATCTGGAGGCCGCCGGCACTGCTGTGGGTGGAGGACGGAGTGTGTAGAACAAGCCAGTGATCTGCCTGAAGAGCCTCTTCAGAAAGGGAAATAACAACAGGAATGTGGCATTCAATTCAAAGAAATTATATCTTTTCATTTCAGTCTCCTAGTAACTAGGAATTTAACATTTAGTAGTTTCTGTTATAGCTGATTCCTGAACAATGTTTTAATCAGACAATGATACTAAACAGAGTTTAACTTCTGCAGGTCAGTTAACAGCTCAAATGAACACCAATACTAGTTTCTGCCATAGTAAACTACAACACAAGACGCTTTATGAATTGATCTTTTTAGAAAGAAAAAAATACCCTAATATCTGACATGATTGTGTTTTACATCTTCATTTGTAAAGTTAAGCGGGTTTCTTCTGGATGTTCCATGTTCAGTCTACAGCACACAACCACATTGATCTGACAGAGGAAGAGCAGACTTATACTGATCACACACTTCAGAGGCAAAGTGAGTCCAGGATCGCCTGCCTGAAGGGTTGGATGTGGCATATCACCTGGATAAAAGACACTAGCGCTCACCTGTAAGTATAGGTGTTTCATATTCGAACACATCTCACTGCTGAAGGCCTTGAGTTTAAATCAGAATTCAGCTCACTGCACAACCATGATCATGAATCTTAGATGAAAGACTGAACATACAGAACATTACCCTCAGAGAACTGCAGCAAATGTGTGTAGGTGTGATGTTCTGATTACTTATCTCACTCTGCTTATTAAGAAAGAACACACACACACACACACACACACACACACACACACACACACACACACACACACACACACACTCGTGGAGTTAATAGCAATAGCAGTACTGTGACTGTCAGTTCAGCAGTGTTGTGTCGTAACTAGTTGAAGTAGTTATTTTAATTTTAGGATCAGCTAGGGGTGTGCACAAATAGTCTAATATTCAACCTGTAATTATTAATCAAAAAATAAATCCTGTATCTACATATGTATGTTTACGTGTTTTCAACTAAAGAAACCCTTCAGATGTAACATAACTTTGTTTTATACGTTGTGTATGATGACTAATAATAAGTTCGTTCAGAAATGGTGACAAAAACGTGATTATTGAAAAAAAAAAAATTATACTTACGTCTTTCTCATTATACATCATTTAAATAAAATAATATTAGAATATTAGTTTTTAAAAAGCCCATATCTAGTTTGAGCACAATAATGTCTACTGTATGAATGCGAGACTGAAAGTCACTAGTAGAACAGCCTAACGCTTCTCCACAAATAACAGACCCTCCATTCATTGCCATCTCGTCTCTCGGAAGGAACGCCACTGATGAGAGATCAATTACTGAGCTGTGTCAGTGAGGAGCTGGCCAGCCTCATCATTTAGTCATCTGTGGAGCTTTCCAGACATAAGACTGATCCAATCACTCCCTGGGTACATGCAGTTCATCAAGAGAGCGAGGACACAGGAAAGAATGAGGATGCTGTCATTTGGATTTGTGCACAATCTATAACTTCACATTAGCACAAGACACACAGACGGCTTTCACACACGCTGCTTGAGAGATCCATCCATAACAAACCTCTCCACTTCACTGTACAGCACATACAGAAGTCAAAAGCAGCTGTGTCCACAAACCCACTAACGCAATGAACACAGACAGAACTCTGTCTCTACATGAACTCTGCACCAAAAGCTTCATTTGAACAATATGCACACAGTGAAGTTCATGTGAAGAACATTTCAGTTCATTCCAATAGAAGATACTAGACACTAGAATGTTTGCTAAGCTCTCAGAAGCATAAACGCACAAACACTCACACTAATTCAAAAGACCTACTGTAATTACACAACTATTTTGTAAGGAAGACATTAGAAGCATCATATGCATGTATTCACACAGAAATATTGGCCTAAAGGGACGGGTTTGTGGGTTGACCAGCATCAAGAGCTATGGACAGCTATGCGAAAATGGAGAAAGTGACGCAAAAAAATGCCCTTTGGCAGAAGAGATATGAGCAGGAAACAGTTTGTGTATGTGACCTTCTTCATCAGCTCCACACACTGTAGGCAAAGCCATTCAGACCCACTGTAAATGCCCCTTAAAGGTTAAAAACACACAGATATAGGTCTAATGCACCAAAATAGTATTTTATAGAGACATTTTGTTTCCTAAATGAGTTTTACTGATTGTAAACCACAGTGAATATTAATCTAAGCTATCAACAACAGAAAGAAACAGATCATGTCTGTGCTCCAAGATTTCAAAGTGCACTTGAAAAAGAAAAGCAGAGCTTACTATCTAAAACAAGATAAGTGCATGAGACAGACTGAGATAGGTTGAACCTATTTCAAGCCAGATGTGAAGAATCACACCCATTCAAATATCCAACATGATAAATATCTTAAAGCTCATTTGAAAGTGTATGGCTTTATCAGCGCTGAATCCACAGAGGCTAGCTTTCTTTTTTCACAGCGGCAGTGAATTCCCTCAAAAGAGCTGCATGAAAGTGTGTGAGAGTTAAGAGAGGAAAATTGAGGCATCCAGGCCAGCAGCCATCATTAACGAATAATAGACGCAGCACAGATGACAGGCAGCCCTGCAAAAAATGACCCTCTCGAAAAGTGCACTTCTCCCCTGGGCTCGGGCTCTTCAGGGCTGTTAAAGCTTCTTCTCATTCACAGGTGCTGCAGTATTGGGCTTTTTGCTGTCTTCCTACCTGAAGTCATCTTCCAAGCTTCCCTCAAGACTGTGTGTTCTGCGAGAGCTGCATGATGAGCGTTGGACGCTACAGACACGTACTGTACAGCAAACACATATGGACTCCTTTCTCACCAGAATTCAACTGCAGCCTGGATAAGCATATTTCAGCTTTCAAAGTCCAGAAGAAACAGTGAACTGAAGCACAGAGTGCGTTTGTGTGTTTTCAATGAGCAGGTCAAAGCATTCTACTCTCATTTATACTTCTTATTTTACCCTGAACCCAGATAACTTAAAAGGGAACACTGTGTAATATATTAAGACATGTTTTTCTCCATCTTTGAGTGTATTGTGTCTTAAACTGGAAGACTTTTTCACTTGTTTTAAATATAAACAAAGTACAGTAATAATAAAGTGAGTGTAATATATCTGAAGTCTGGTGTTTATTTAGCCTCTAACTATATTGTGTTATAAATCTGTACAATAACATTAGATGAGGTCTAAAAAACCTTCAGAGAAACTGAACCAGTAGGCCATGTTTCTCGTGTGCTATATCCACATTTTCTGAAGTCATTAGAGCTTCTGTGTGAAGAACAGAATAAAAATTATTTGCTGAATACATCACAGTTTGTCCAAATATTCAAAAACTCTGAATTTCCGGATCAGAGGTCACAATCATCCCATGAAATAATTAACCGCTCAAAGCAATCAGTTTACCGTTTCACAAACCCAGGAGCTGGCCATCTCACTGGAGCTGCTGCACGCTTCATCAGTGTTCATTAACCACAGGAGGATGATGGGGGCAGCTCGGCTCTGGGTGCTATGGAATGACGGGATAGAAATATATATATATATATATATATATATATATATATATATATATATATATATATATATATATATATATATAAATATATATATATATATAAATATATATATGCTTTCAATCAGCCGCCAACCGCTGTGATAGCCGTGTTTAACCGCCTGCTAACACTGCATTTAAACCGGACAGCTCATCACCCTCCAAACGACCGCGGCTGGTCAACCATGTGGAAAATCTAGTCTTCTGTAGGGAGAAGACTGAGGATCACTGGAGAGCGCACAGGAAGTTACCTCTGATTGGACGAGCTGAGAGCATACAGTATGATTTAATTTAGAATAAATGTGTTTGACACAATCAATCAGAGAGTCTCTGGCAGCACAGAGTGAATGTGACTCCAGAGATGGCAAGTGTAAACGCATTCTTCACTCTGGAAGTGCAGATACTCATGTTTAAAAAAACCCTGGTAAAAGTTGAAGTACTGAACTATTTACTCTTACAAACAACTCAAAATTATTATCATGATTTGAAAGTGGCAAAATTGAGGCATACATTTGTAAACTGTAAATTTTATTAAAATGCAATCAAAGACAATTAGAGTGCAAGCATAATTTACACGTTTACCCCATGTAAGGGGCTTATAACTATAATCATTAGAAATGTCTAAGGTTTTATTAAAAAATATTAATTTACTATGATAACAAATCTGTCACAGTAATTTTTTGTTTTTTTTCGGTCAGGAAATTTTATTCATCCAATAAAAGAAAAAAAAAATTACTCCTGTACACTTTTCTACACTGGGGATAAATGTATGGATATGGAGGTTTATTTCCAATTTCTTTAGATAAAAAAAAAAATTCCAATCTTTCCCTAATTACTAATTACTAATTACAGCGGTTGACTTCACACTGCTTTCATATGCAATTTTAACTCCCACTTTCCTATTCACGATCATTCTGGTAGCACATGAAGGCACCATCAGTTGAAAAAGACAGACAATTGTAGCTTCAGTAACATTAGCCTTAAAGAGTGCCATGAAGGTCTTTCAGAAAGGCAATTTGAAAAAACTAACGCGTGATACTTCCTTCTTCTGGAAGTGTAGCTGGATCACAAAAAGTTGACACACAAAAAAAGGAGTGAGTGAATTTTTATGATTATAGGGTGTTGTGTACACACACTGCCAACACACATTTACGACCAAGGCAAGCAACATGTGAAAGTGAATTTTCATAATAGGTCCTCTTTAATGTAGAAATGTAATGAGTAAATGACTCTAAAAAAATTTCATTGTTGTTAGACTGTTGTGTTCCTTTGTGTAGTGCATGTGTGCCGTTGTGCAAAACATCTGTATACTTTGAGTCATGTCAAGTCACCTTTATTTATATAGCGCTTTTAACAATACAGATTGTGACAAAGCAACTGAACAGCATTAAATAGGAAAATAGTGTGTCAATAATGCAAAAAGGCAGTTCATCTTTGAATTCAATTATATCATCATCCAGCTCAGTTCAGTTTAAATAGTATCTTTGTAATCAAGTGGATGACATCCCTGAATATTAAGTGTCCCAAACTAAGCAAAAAAAGAGGCGACAGCGGCAAGGAACCGAAACTCCATCGGTGACAGAATGGAGAAAAAAACCTTGGGAGAAACCAGGCTCAGTTGAGGGGCCAGTTCTCCTCTGACCAGACGAAACCAGTAGTTCAATTCCAGATTGCAGCAAAGTCAGATTGTGCAGAAGAATCATCTGTTTCCTGTGGTCTTGTCCTGGTGGCCGTCAGATTATCCATGGATCTATTTCTGATTCATCCCGACAAAGAAGTCGTGGCCTAATGGTTAGAGATTTGGACTCATAACCCAAAGGTTGTAAGTTTGAGTCTCGGGCCGGCAGGAGTTGTAAGTGGGGGGAGTGAATGTACAGCACTCTATCCACATACAATACCACGACTGAGGTGCCCTTGAGCAAGGCACTGAAGCCCCAACTGCTCCCGGGCGCTGCAACATAAATGATGTCCACTGCTCCGGGTGTGTGTTCACAGTGTGTGTGTGTGTGTGTTCACTGCTGTGTGTGTGCACTTTGGATGGGTTAAATGCAGAGCACGAATTCTGAGTATGGGTCACAAGCAGTCTTTTTTTACTCTGGCTCTGATCAGAGTGCAACGACTGAAGAACAAACTTCTGAGTTTAGACACAGAAACCGTCGGATCACACATCTGTGACAGGAGTCCTGCTGAATCCTGGGATGTGTTTTTCATTAACAAATAAATCCATCTGACTTGGCATTCAGACACATGACAGCCCACAGGACCAGCTACAATAACCAGCGTGAGTCTAAGACGCATGATTATCTGATGCTATTTAAGGACTGAAAGGTCAAGCAGACATTGAATCAGTTTTGATTCTGGTTCAGAAATAACAAACAAAAGCTTTTTTTTATCCATGACATTTCCAGCATACAGCTCTGTCAAAACTAATGCATACAACAAAGCTTTCATTAGTGCTTGAGGATTGATTGCTGACCTGCTCATGAATAAGCCCTTTCACACATACAGACTTTTCCGGAAAATTACCGGTAAATTGCCGTAAAGAGATCATGTGTGAACAGGATCTTTTCAAAAATACCGGTAAATTCGTTCAGCCAATTTACCGGTATGAGAAGTTGGAACATTACCAGTAAATTGCCGGAATTCTGCTGTGTGTGAACGCAGAAGGAAAATTACCGGTATGAGCACGTACGAGTTCAGAACGCGGTGACGTAAGACGTCTACTCCGGGCCAATCATAACAATGTGACGCATGCACGCACCGTTTAAGAAAATTAAATAAATGTCATCCAACTGAAGCGACAGTGAAATTAAAGCGCTTCTCCTTATCGGGGCGGATGAAGAAATTTGTCGTCAATTGAGAGGAACTGTTAGTGATGCAGTGACGTATGATAAAATAACTGTTAACTGTCTCCAAGAGCAATGCATCACAGGACAAAGACAGGTCATCAATAAACTGAAAACATTGCGTCTTAATATCTAAAAAGTAAACGACCATCACAAACAAAGTAGTAGTGGAAGTATTTCTTGTTCCTATTATGAATTTTGTCAATGTATTTGGGGATCCTGCTACTCCACAAACCCTGTAGCTCTAAACCAGTGGATCTGAACCCGCGGCACGTCATGAAATCACACGCGACCCATCATGCCGAACACAATAATAATAAAAAAAAAAACTTTTAAGTTTTACAACTTATTTTAGTTTATACCTAGGGAAAAACACATAGGGTACAAACGAGAAGTCGGAGCAGTGGAGAAGAGTGCTGGACATTCGGCATCAACTTTTGGTTTGCCCCGCAACTCACTTGAGGATGTTCAGCCCGTCTTGTTTCCCTATTCTCCCAAAACAGCTTATACTGTTTCAGCTATTAAAATAGTTCAGTTTTGTATGTTTGGAGCAGTTTTTGATCGTTAAACAGGCCTATAAGTTTTGTTTTTAAAGTAACAAGCAGCCAGCACAGAGAGGGAGAGTTGATCATAGCCTATGTTTGATCAGTTTAGCCTTCTCAAATCATCACGAATTGTCTAAAATAAAATCTAAAGATATAAAACAGTTCAAGCATGTAACGATGTTTTAACGTTAAACCCATATAAATGTACACTATATCGAATATTTTGTGCGGAAAGTGCAAGATAAAGCACTTTTTTTTGGGACATATAGGTGCCAGCAAGATAATAATATAAAATAAAGAAATATAAAATAAAGAAAATAAACATGCTTTCTGCCGTCTTGTCTTGAACAGGAGCGCTTAAAAAATAAACTGAAACTCAGCGAATACATGCCTAACAGACTTGATACATATATCAGTAGAAAGCTTTAAATGACTACTTAACGAAATAATAAAAACAAACAAAAAAAACTATTTTATTATAATCATAATCCATATAGAATGCGCTTCTAATACAGAGATGACAAGTCAGGCAACTTCATCCTTGGGACACAGACTCAGAAAACACTAGTTTATTAGTAAATAATTCAAATATATATATATATATTTTCTATTTCCCTCTGTCACATTCATGGTAATTACTTTTTTCCGGTACTTTGCAACATATTTTTAACTCAATTTGAACGCAGAACTGTTTATCTGCGCTGATAGACTATTTGATAATAATTTGGATCAGCATATAGTTTACATTTGTGAACGTACCTTTTCTGTTTCTTACAGACTGCAATTTACAATGGCAACTTCATTGGGCTATTAATCCTTTCAAGACGAATTTCACTAAATTGGTCAGCTCCCTACAGCATCAGGTGTTTTATTAATGGTGAGTATAATTATTCAAACCAGTCATCTATTACGTTGTTTCTGTAACAAAAGCAGTTGCATGAATACTAAAGTTTGAAACAAAAAATGAAACCATCAACAGAAATACTGACCATGTATTACCCTCCAAGCGCAGCTGTTTAGAGGTTATTGACGTCACAGAATTTACCGGTATTTTGGAATGGATGTGTGAATGGTGCTTTTCCGGAAAAAAGACGGAATGTTGTTGACTGTGTGAACAGCGCATTTTTGAATTTACTGGTAAAGCCGTTCTGGTAATTTAACGGCAATTTACTGGTATTACTGTGTGAAAGAGGCTAATGACACACAGACATTCTTATTTGTTCTGAGCTTCAGTATCAACACAAAAGATAAACCAAGATGAATGTGAGGGTCCTTCTGCGCAGTAACCACACCGATGAAGCTTGGACAGAGACACGAGCAGCAGCTGACTGCCAATCTAAAGGGAAGAGATGAAAATAGAAAGGAACAGGGAAGTCGAGGGGCATGTAATGATGCCAAATCACTCTTAGTTCCTGAACATACTGTAATGAGATTATTTAGCCCCCCCCCCCACACACACACACAACACCAGAAACACTCCTGAGGAGCTCGGCTCTCACAGCAGCTGACCGATAGCACTCTCTGATAAAACACTCGCTCGCTCCTGAGCTTCAGGTCAGGGATTCATTCAGACCTCAGTTTGACAAGTCAACACTACATGTGACTGATGATGATCTGCTGATGAATCCTATTCAAATCAGCAGCGAGAAACCTGCTCAGCTGGTTGTCATCACAGGTGCACACGTTATTACACTATAGTAACAGTGTTTAAATTGTTTAAAACCAAATTCAAGAATAATAAGTAACATAACGCTTTAAGTGAGTACATCAATTGTGAACACATATATATGACTATAACGTAAATGGTGTTTGCTTTAGCAAAACTGTGTAATGTGACGCCAAAGCATTCAGTGCAGATCCTCTCATCTCCAGATGATATCAATATGCCAGAAAACTACTGATGATTCCTGTGTGAGGAGTAGCGCAGGTGAAATGAGATGAAGGTTCATCACTCCAGAACACAGAGAAGAGAGCGACGTGCTCCTACAGAATTCTATGCTGGAGACTGATGGAGCCATAGAACGCCTCTTAAGACTAAAGAGTTCATCCCTGGAGATCTAGTTTCCACACTGAGGTTCAGTGTAACTGACACACACACACACACACACACACAGCACCTGTTGCTGGAGGCCTTTTTGGTTCATTTGATGCATGAGAAAAACAATCGTCAGTCTGCAAGTGGATTCCACACTCCAAGCACACACATGTGGTGCATTGTTAGCGAAGACATTGACACACCTGAACACACATGGAAAAGTGTGCAAGCACTCTCACACAATCACACAGAGCCTTGGAAAGTGAAGCCACTGTTAGAAATGATCCTCAGAGAGCCCGTGGGTGAAGGGAGTGCCTCTCGTCACTTACGCTCATCAACATGTCGCTGGAGATCCAGCAGTCCCATCAGTGTCTCGTTCCTCTTTAAATGAGGCATGTGCTTATTTCTTCATCTTCTACCCTGCAGGTGCTCCACAGTTGATTTCTCCGGGGCTCGTGAAAAGAGATCCAGGTTCAAACAGCTCTCACCGTCACAGTTCCTTCTCCAATGTCAATGTTTTAAAATGGGTGTGAGGTTGGAACACACACCTAACAGGCACGAGTTCTCACTCACTGATTAAAGGGTTTTACTGCATGATGGGAAAGTTTGACATCAGTATAAAAAGGGTGGAACATTTTAACTTATAACAACAGGAAAAGGAATTTGGATGACACTTAGGTCTCTGCTGTGATATTTGGAAACATTAAGGCGAGATTGTTTTTTTTAGTGTTTTTTTTTTTTACTTTCCATAAATAAATACTTGTCTCACTACAACTGCAGACAGCAGGCAACAGCTCCAGTAGAAGCGCTCCATCTGCTCACTGAGTGTCTCACACTGGATCCAGTCAGTGAATCAGTGAATCTGAATCAATGCAATCTTAGATTCAGGACACACTGGTTTGACCAATCTGGCCTCAATCAATGTCATACAGGTGTTGCACTGATAGAGTGATTGCTAACATTGCCAATAATTAAAAGAAAACAACTGAATCTAAGATTTGGTTACAATATAGAACAATGTTAGACTTACAAGCTATTTTAAAGGCCAGTCATTTTTGTCCAGGAACATCAAATTAGGTAAATTATTTTCAGCAGCACAGGAGTTAAACAATCAATAGCACAGTCCCTCAATCAGTCCTGGTTGCTGACACGAGGCACCAGCACCCCCTCACGGGTCCGGTTCAGCACAGATGGCCTGTCAACAGAAATCCACCGGCAGATGAGCCGTGGGGTGTGGAGAGCTGGAGGACGTAGAAGAGCGGAGCCGCCATGTGTCCTACCAGCCTGTGTCTGTCACATACGTGACATTTCATGCTGATTTAGCATCAGTCTGGTCTGAATATATCAGGAGAAGAGAATGCACAGGACTGATCTCTGGTCAGAAGACAGGGGCGACTTCCAGAAACACCTTGGCATGTCCAGTCCTGCAGGTGGAGAGCTGGTGGAGCAGATGAGAGACTACTGGCACGACCACTTCACACCTGGAGGAGGCAGACCCTCGGTGAGTCTCAGAAGAGCAAACATGGCCAGAACTAGAAAGAGTGATCCGCTCCCCACGCCAGCTAAGGGAACAATGAAGCTGTGATGCGCTGAAGTTCTGTGCCAGTGGCCCGTAAACACCAGCAAAAAGAAAACACAGGGAATCAGACAGCTCCTTCCTCAGAGGCAGGAGGTTTTTAGGTCCAGCTTCAAAGACGTCATTGAGCACAAGCAAGCTTAAAAAATCCACTGCAACAAAACCTGAACAAACAGCAGAAACTTCAGATCAGTGCGATCACTTCAGACTCCTGAGCACCTTCAGCAAATGAGCGGCACACAAACCAAAACCCCATCTACAATCACTAGAGCCGGTTCACCTAAAAGCACCCAAGAGATAAGAGAGTACCACTAAACACTGTCTGTTTGCTGTAGACTCTTGTAAATCCTTGTGTGAGGAATATTCAAAACTCACTCTCAGTCTCTAGGTGATCTTTGCAAACTTTCCAATCATACAGAATCAACCGACCCATGGACCCATGGACCCATAAAAATCACACAAATTTGCAGGCTTTATGGAATAAATGCAAATGGAATAATAAGGCAAAGCCTGCCTGACAATATGAAATCATTAAATTCATCTTCAGCATAGCCTGGCTTTCAATTATGGAAGGATATTTCCCAGGGGTTGGTGGTGCTGAATCTCCTGTGCTCCGTGTTTGATCATTCTCTCGGCCACCGCAGCATATTTCTGCTCCAACACTGTCGGAGTGAGCACAAGAACACTTCCAGAAAACACCCAGAGGAAGGTGAGTTTAGGACGCGTCCGTCCACAAAGGGCAGATCTTCCCACAGGACGTCATTAGCTGTGTGTCCTTTCTACAGACCTCTCTACCTGCTGCCTGATCTGTATGCAGCGGGGTCGTGTCTGGCACACCATCACGTGAATTAAATGAAGGAGATGAGCTCCTACCTGACCCCGCATTTCCCCCGGCAAGAGCCAAACGTGGGGACCAGGGAAGCGGATTCGGATTCCCGGGGAGCTGTGGCAAGGCAGGACCTCACAGTATGAAATGTAAATGAAATGTCAATTCGGTTTATCTTTGAACTTTATAGCAATTAGACCTCAAGTCCAAAGGCCACAAGAACTTTCATATTTGAAAACAAATGCTGACAGTAACTCACAGAGGAGCAGGATGAGATTAAATCATGTTAAAATGACAGAGAGAGTTCAAGCGAGATCTGGCTTTTTGACAGATCACTTTGGGACTAAATTTAGTTTTCTATAAAATTTTACATGCTAAATTACTCTGCTTCATTTGGAAAGGCCTATGGAACCACCAACTCTCACTGAAGTTCACTGTTACTGGATATCTGTCAGCTTCTTAACATCTTACATCTCAGCCCTTTTTGCTTCCAACAAATGTCCTCTCTTCAAAATCAAACCTTTAAAGCAGGGGTGATGGTGAGTTCAGCTCCAACCCTAACAAACACACCTGAACAAGCTCGCCAAGGCCAAAGCGTTAATAGAAAGCCACAGGCAGGTGAGATTTTATCAGGATTGGAGCAAAACTCGGCAGGAGTGACGTTGGCCACCCCTGCTTTAATGTTACGACAGCCAATCCGACTGACAGCAGCAATTCTCAACATGCAAATCAACTCACAGGCAACTCACAGGAACCCTGTATTCATTATGACTGCAATGACCTGGAGTTCATGTGTTATCCATTACAAGTACATATACATCATGCCTGAAAACAGAGAAAAATCACTCTAAACTCAATGCATTTAAACTCTCAAGTGACGTCAGTTTGAACTGAATAAAGTCATTGACTCATAGACATGTTGATTTCTCAGCGCAGTCAATGATCTGAAAGCTTGTGCTTAACAGCTCTATTCAGGACAAAACTGTCAAACACACACGTGGTCCCTCTGCGCTCAGGGAATGAAAGGGCCATGAAGGTGTCATGACGTGTGTGTCAGCTCTCTGTTTGTTTCTTTTGCATGCTGCGGTTTACTCACCTGTGTTCATGAAGCATGTGTGACACGTGGGATCGCGTTTTACCATTGCTCTGACATGCTAAAAGAAAGTCCTCAATAATAGCCTTTAGTCTTCACTCTCTCTGCACTGAACAGCAGGAGGAGGCTCTCCCCATCCGCTCATCCGCTCCTGCGCAACACCATGTGTTTCTCACACTTTTTCTGGAAGATGTATTAGTGAGGCCAGGAGTGGGTGCCCACCCTGTGGTCTGCGTGGATCAGATGCTCTCGCCCACCACTCACTGCTCAGCTGCTGCTGATGCTGGCAGCATGGCTGGATTTACCATTGGGCTTGACTGGGCTGCAGCCCATGGGGACCGCATTGTGGGGGCCCCCGCCTTTACCCATTTATGTTTGTTTGATTTGTTCAATTATATGACAGTCAGAAATTATTATCCACATTTCCACTTCACACACAAGGGCTAACAGCTTCCAACTGTGACATTCAAAGCTATAATCAAACTGCATAAACTGGTATTTATGATTTTGTTTTTCACATAGGAGGACACACATATTAATTTGTGATCACATGGCTACTTTAAACATCTGCATTAAGCCTTCAGCCCAAAAGAGTGCACATTTAGAAAGATAAATGATAAATTCTTATACTGTATGTTCATACCTCATTTCTTTACAGAAGATAATTCAATAGTGTATAAATGTTCCACTAACTAATACAATCTGAAGAGTTTTGAGTGTCTCACTGCCATCACACATAGTGGGGCAGAAATGTCATCAAAATTATAAAAAAAAAAATATATATATATATATATAGAGAGAGTTTCTGTTTCATAGATTATGATATAGTTGGCCTATCCTGTTTTTCAGAATATCTGCACAAACACAAATGTACAATAAATAACAAATTACTGTGTAACTTTCAGACACCAAATTACATTTTGTTCAGTCACAAAGAAAACAGAAGAAACCGCAGAACCGATGTGTTTCCAAGCAATCCGTGTTCTGTTCCTCATCATTACACGGATGGGAATGGGAAACCTGTGGATGTGTCAATGATTGTCAATTTGACTCTACTCTGTGTCTCTTAAGAAGTGATTATTTTCATTATAAAACACAACCTCAGTTTTATCGTTTCATATTCTAGCAGCATGGACAGACATCACTTTCCAGGTATGACTGACCTCCTCAGCACAAACAGATCAATGTTTTAAAGAACAAACAGTAAGTGAACGATAGTGAAAGAGGTGCATGCATTTCATTTAAATAAAGCCCGTTGAACCTGCATACTGAAGCACTGTACATTTTTTTAAATACTATTAGAGTGTGAGAATTAATCTGTGCTCTTCAACAGATGAGCATAGCAATGGCACTTTATTACCGAAAGTCTGCCGTTTAAATAACCCATCTAAAGCTGTCTGTCCACTTTAAAGCAGGAAATAAAAAAAGTACTTAAGCACAGAAGTAATGATCTCCTGTAGAGACGGTTCCCCCCCCTGCTCATGTTTCATCCCTCGGGGGAACAAACTCCCATCCCACACTCGACACACCCAGAACCGGTTCCACAATAGTGAGGATGTGTGTGTGTGTGTGTGTGTGAATCAGCGTTTTGTCAAAACACAGTAACTCATATCAAACAGATTAAGGAGAATGACTGTGACAGTCGACGAGGGGTCGGAGAGAATGTAATCCAGCCGGAATCAGAGCGGAAGCGGCGGGAAGGTGTGTGGCGGGATCCAGCGCGGGACAAACAACACAGTCTCTGGACACAAACAGCATGAGTCAGAGCGGCATGTGAGCGGAGTGTGTGTCAGACGGCGGGAAACCCCGCCAGTCAGACGAGAGCGAGCGCCAAACCTTCCCTCCTCTATCTCTGCCTCATGGGACCGTGATCCTGCGGCGCTCTCCGCTCCCATCAGTACATGTGAAACATTAACCTCACCACAGTTTCACTGCAGTTAAGAGCTACACACACACACACACACACAGCTCAACCTGCATCAGGAAAAGCAGGAATTGTCCCCACACTAAAACCAGTGTTTTATTCTAAGGGGAAAAACAGGCAAACAGACTGCCATGAAGCTGTTATAAGAGAAAAATACATCAGAATGATTTGGTGGTGTCTGTGGCAACTGGACTGATCAAGAACGATGGATAATGACTGAAATGTGTTACGTGATCAAGCAGAGAATCAGGAGTTAAACATCGACAGACAAGACCGTGTGATCACATAACGTGAGAAACATAATGACTAACTATAAATACAGTATCGTTCAGTATCTGTTTGTCTAGTGAAGAGAGAGACTGTAAACATCAGCCGGGACTCTCTCCATCACTGCATCTGCTCACACATGCTTCAACAGCTCTCAGACGCGAGCCAAATCACCAATCACCAGCAGCATCTGATGCAGAGAGCAAGTGAGGACACAGATCTCTCCATCTGACCTGCACATGGCCACAGCACTGACTGACCTTTATGAACAAGTTTACATTCAAATATTTCTCATATTACAATAAAACAGTTATCAAATATTTCAATATGACATTTTTATCATCAAGCTCAAACCCTCAAGGTTTATTATAATTTGTAAACTAAAGACAAAGACTCCACAACCAGAGATAAATGAGGACTTTAGAGAATAAATGAAAGAGAATGAACAAAGTAAAGAGTGCATGAATCGATAAATGTTCACCTCCCACCAATCTTGAAATCATCTTGAAGTTGTAAATTATTTTTGGCCTTTAACGCCCGTGTAATCCATGAACTCAGCCTCAGACCACCCAGAAGCTGGCACTGTCTGCAATGCACCTGCGTAACAGATCCGTCGTCTCAACACTGATCTCCATCCAAACACAAACATTTACAGGACCTTAATTAACAGCTTTATTAGGACAGAGATCTCAAAGTGATTTCACAATGAAAGATCAGCCCTTTAATCGCAGACTCATGCTTCAAAACACTTCCAGATGCCCACACTGGGGTCAGAGGTCACCAGCCTTCTGAGGAGTTTGAGCTGATCAGGTGGTCAGACAGCTGCTGCTGTTAGAGTTCCTGCGGCTTAATGCGAGCGTCTCTGACAGAGTGAAGAGCCTTTGTGGTCTTTTTGAGCACATCCCATCAGAGATATTGTCAAGTCATCACTCTTTCAGCCCTGAGATGGGTCCTTATGGTTCGACACAGGGACACTCCTGCAGGACACAGTGAACTCAAATGTGGTCTTCTGAGGAGTGACCAGACACACTGACCTTGACCTTGTTTCCATCAGATCTCACAGATTTAAGGGTCTCCAAAGGAGGCACCATCACACCAGCACACACAGATTCATGTTCTTCAGGAGATGACTCTCATTTCCTGAGGTCTGCAGCGTAATAGGATTCGCAGTAAATAGCACATTTAAATAACATCTGAACAGATAAAGTCAATTTTCTGAAATGAGCTACTATGATCAAATGCTGCACTGGAATCATAGCTGCTGCCGGTGGGCTTCACCAACACACAGAGAAGCCATCGCTATACTCGAAACACCTTTAATGACTTCTCTGTGATATTACTGGAGCAGCAGACTCGTCTCCAGTCCACTTACTGCACATTATCACTGCCTTCATCAAACACTAGTGTCATTAGCCCTGTTCTCCGGACTGGAGTTCAAATCACTTTAATTTAGTGAGAGATTGTAATAGCTGTAGCCGTCTTACTCACGGAGGCTTATACAGCTCTCAGACAGAATGACAGGCCGCCGGAGCTGATGACTTCAGATTGGGCAAATTGTATTATAATGGCTCTTGGAGAGTCAGATGAAGCAGGATAAATGGAGTTTGTTGGCAACACTGATATGAGAAGAGAAGTTTCTGGGAGTCTTAAACAGGAGCCAACGATCATGTCATCCATAAGATGAGGCCATCATCTCACGGCTGGAGAATGATGAATGAACCGTCCCATCAGAGCATTAGATCCTTTATTAGACTGAATGAGCAGCTTCTCAGCTCTCCCATAAGTCCTTCTCAGACCTCGTAACCAAACCCCATCTGTGCCATGTGGGAACACTTGACTCCACGGACCCAACATCCAGACGGGAACGCTGAGGTCTCACACACACAAACACACTTACACACACACTCACACACACATACACTCACTCACAGAAACACACACACTCACACACATACACTCACTCACAGAAACACACACACTCACACACATACACTCACTCACTCACTCACAGAAACACACTCACTCACTCACACACACTGTCTGAAGCTCTGCTGTGAGCACAAGTTTTCGTGACTCACCTGATAAGGGAGCAGGCGTTTGACCTCCGTGACCCCAGCAGCGCTGAAGGTAAAGTGAGCCGTGTTTGTCTGTGAGGTGAAAGATAAGACCAGCACTGGGCCTCTTCCTGAGCCGCCGACAGATGACCGGCCCTGACCGCTCCAGGCTCTGAACATGAATGATGGACGGCCAGCGTGGAGCTTTACCCAGCGTCCTCTAGGAGGGAAAGATGTTTCATCACATTCAGTTTGCTTTCTCTGTTCTCTCTCACACAGTGTTCATGCTTTACCTGAGTGCTGAAGGTAGAGAGCATCATGTGCACGACACATGACATTTCTGACAGCTGCTTTAGCCACAGCGTGATCACTGAAGAAACACTGATCCAACCAATCACATGCCTTACCTGAATCAACAGCACATCCTCACCTGATCATCAGCATCTGACCACACTTTCAGTGCTGCCGTTGAACACAATCCCAGTGCTCAAAGCTCTGCAGAGGCTCTCCTACAGATGCTCATTACTTTGATTCACTTACAAATGATCAAACAATGACGAACATCTGGATTTGAAGCTCAGAGAGTGAGACGTTTCTCACTCTGTTTTAAAGCATCAGTATCTGACTGACCTCTGCCACGTCCTCCATTCAAACAAGAGTTTCAGTTTCATCGATTTGCTCTGCAGCAAATGCACTTGCGAACAATAATCATAAACTGTAATGAAGAGCTTATCAAACTCATAAAAACTGGCATTTGCAAAATGTCAAGATTTAATCCATACTATTGAGTGTAGTGTGCACTTCATCCACCATTACCCAGCATTCAACGTACGGATGACAAACACATTAGTCGAATCCCAATCTGTTCTCTGTGTTCATCAGCAGAGACATGAAGGTTTTTCTGCAGAACTCACCTCTCCTTCAGGAAGTCCACGACACATCTTAAGCCAGCGCAGCAGTACTCTCTCTTCATCTCCATCAGCACACCGTCAGACGCAGACTGTAGACCCGCAGGTGCCCATCTCCCGAGGAACAACACAAACGTTATGTGATATCATGATCTAAGCACCTAATTATTCTCTACATATTTCTTCCTGGTTGACAGTGACACAGTTCTTCACTGTGAAAATATATTAACAAGCATGCATGTGAAAAAATCCCTGTGTACTCTTAAAAAGTATTTAATACAATTTTAATTTAAAATTTAAAGTTGTAAAAAGTCTTAAATATCTTAAATAGTATTACAAACACCTTAATATTTGAAGAAGTCTAAAATCCAGAAATGGAGAAGCAGGAATAGCGTAATGTGATTATTAAACTTCAATAGGCTGTGATTTCATTAAATCAGGGCAAGCGCAGCGCATTCAAAGTCAAAACATGGTTTCAGAGCCGTTTGCAATCAATCAATACACAATTTTACATGTTTAAGCAGAAACATGCGTGTGTGTGTGTCTGGAGAGGTTCAATGTGTGCTCAGAGGAGACGCCTGTAGTGTTTCTCACATCAGAGGTTTCGAGTAACACAATCTAACTGCATGAGCACAGCTGCGCAGGGTTAAAGTTTCACTGCTGCAAAAGTGAACACCAGATCATCTGTGAGTTCAGAGAAATATCCACAATGCTGACGCCACATCAAACACAACTCCAGTTCTAGTGTTTTAGTTCCTGTGATGTGAGAACATCAAGTCTTCCTTTCATAAAGCAGTCCATATGCAGTGCTTAACAGCCAAGTGAGAGTGATTTTACTTCACAACTATCTGGATCCCAGGGGCCTGCTGGAGACTGGGCACATTTCCCCCAAGAGACAAATGTGACACATGGAAAAACAACAAAGGCAAGAAGGACCATCAGAGCAGACCCTGGTCAGGAAGACACCTCAATGTCAATGAATCAAATCAATAAATAAATGCATGAAACAACTGATTTTTCTCACTCAGAGAACAAAGAAGAGAGCTGAGGAAAAACTATTTCTCTCAGTCTCATTCATAGGAAGTGTTGATTAGGGCTTATTGTCACAATTAAACTCCATTGTGTCAAACTCCACTGATCAGCCCCTCCACCACATCACGGCTCCGCTGCTCTCTGTGTGGGCTTCACATTAGACGATCACAATTAAAATAATTCATTAGTCCAAAGAATAGTGACTGATTAGCAGTGCAGATAAATGTAGTCCACTTGCTCAGCGAGTGTACAACACGCATGTCACATGATCACACAGACATGTGCCGGTCAGACCGCACATCGTCAGACAGTTTTACTAACGACTCACAGTCATTTTTCCAGTGGGACCATTAGTTAGTTAGTTACCATTAGGGCACGCTAGTTTTTTCTTCTGTAGTGACAGCTTAAACCCAATCACAATGTGCCACAGACGGAGTAATGAAGTATCCTGGTCCAGGGCCAGCTGGTTGGTCTCGTGGGCTGATATCTTTAGAAACAGTGAGAAGTGGCATAAGCTGAGTTTTATTTTAAAGAATACCACGTGGACAACGAGAGAAAGAGAGAGAGAATCACTCACTTTAATGAAAAAGTGGGCTTCGGTAGCTGTCGCACGGGCGTCCTCCACCTCTTTAATAGTTACATTTTGGAACACCCCTCCAGAGTGACCCCTCCATGGTGGCCCAGTAAGCTTTGAGGTGTCCATAAAAAGAGCATTGGTCCTTTTTTTTCAGGACTACTCTTCAGATGATCTTCACAGAAAAAAAGGAGAAGCATAAAGGATCACACTGATTGCCAAATAATTAGAGGAGAGAGGATTCAAAACTTACCCAGAATCTCAGGGATCCTTTTTTTGGCAGATTCCCGGCAAGCCCGCAGTGTGGCTTTAGGGATCAGGCGGGCCTCCTTGGCTTGTTTTACAGCCAGCTCATGAACAGCCACTCTGCGCTTTACCGGGCGAGTCAGCTTCTGGATCTCCCTTCTAATCCCAATGAGTGCCGGGATGTGGGCGGCGGGGTCTCATTAAGATATTTGAGAAACTGTGCCACATTTTTAAGGTAATGGTGCACAGTTGGCTCTGCAGTGTTGCATTTCCTTAAAAAAAGACAGCCAGGACCAGACCTTGGCTCTGTTATCCAAAAATATCAAGCTGGCCAGGTTGGTCTGGCCAGCTGACATATAAGACATAAAAAAATGTTATTCTAAAAATCTTGGAGGACACATTATTTACTAATTTTGGAGTGGGGTTGATGCCCTCCCAGTGGGCCCGGGACTCCTCAATGAGCTGATCTGCAAAAAGAAAGCACATGAGGAGGACCAGGTGAGTCAGGTCGATAGCACAGAGGCAAACACTAACGAATATATTAAATTAAATTAAATTAAATTAAATTAAATTAGATATACAGTACAGACCAAAAGTTTGGACACACCTTCTCATTCAAAGAGTTTTCTTTATTTTCATGACTATGAAAATTGTAGAGTCACACTGAAGGCATCAAGGGCTATTTGACCAAGAAGGAGAGTGATGGGGTGCTGCGCCAGATGACCTGGCCTCCACAGTCACCGGACCTGAACCCAATCCAGATGGTTTAGGGGTGAGCTGGACCGCAGACAGAAGGCAAAAGGGCCAACAAGTGCTAAGCATCTCTCGGGGAACTCCTTCAAGACTGTTGGAAGACCATTTCAGGTGACTACCTCTTGAAGCTCATCAAGAGAAAGCCAAGAGTGTGCAAAGCAGTAATTAAAGCAAAAGGTGGCTACTTTGAAGAACCTACAATATGACATATTTTCAGTTGTTTCACACTTTTTTGTTATGTATATAATTCCATATATAATTCCACATGTGTTAATTCATAGTTTTGATGCCTTCAGTGTGAATCTACAATTTTCATAATCATGAAAATAAAGAAAACTCTTTGAATGAGAAGGTGTGTCCAAACTTTTGGTCTGTACTATATATATATATATATATATATATATTATATATATATATATATATATATATATATATATATATATATATATATATATATATATATAATTATATTACTATAATTTTCTAGTCTAATAAACTACAAATGGTACTATTTCCTTGGTCACTTACCAGTATATTTCTCAATCAACTTCTAGTCTAATAATCTACAAATAGGAGATTAATGAAAGTTATTGTAAAGTGTTACCAAAGTGACAAGTGTCATACTCACTTAGGGCTGGCACGTGGTCTGGGAAGGGGTATGGCGCATCGGAGGAGCAGGCTTTCTTCGAAGGCCCGGCGACCTCCTCCTCGGCTCCTGTGGCTGGCTCTTCCTCTGGACTGTCAACCTGCTGCTCTGGGCACTCCTCCTCCCCAGGGCTGTTGAGGGCCGATAGCAGATTCTGTGTTGCCCTTGCAACCTGCCTAGAGGGGGTGGGATTTGACCACTTCCTCAGCAGCTGGTACCGCCGTGAGACATCCCTGAGAGTGCTGGTCAGGGTGACCGCTTACTGATTTAAGTCAGCCACCTGGTCCTGCAGGTTCTTAATCTTGGCCTTAGAATTAGGCTTGTCACATTCCTCCTCCTGCTCCTCCGGGACTGGAGGAATGTCCCAGACATCCTGGGTCTCGTCAAGGTCCAGGGTTGAGACCATTGGCTCCTCCAGGTTGGGAGACCCTCACGCTCGCTAGATCTTCCAGTATTTTTTTCCTTTTGCAGGCCTGCATATAGTGACGCCGAGCCACCTTGGTCAGCTCAGTGTGGTTCTTCAAGTGGCGGTCCATGCAGGTGGTGGTCTTCTTGCAGAAATATTGCTAAACCTTTAAACAGAACATTAACAGAGGCCAGAGATGTCAGTCCAGCCTGTAATAGAGAAAATACACAGCTTGTTCATGTACTCTTTCATTCTTTAGCCTGCTGGTTTACAGTCCTAACTTTGACTATAATCATCAATTCAGGAGCGAGTGAACACACTGGTATAACACAGTAGATATTCACACACATACTGTAAACACAGACAGTGTTAGTGTGCACCTGGTTTTCCTTGCATTATGGGGTCCAAATGCACACTTGCGAGTGTGTGTGTGTGTGTGCACACATGCACACACACACACACAAAACCTACGATTTCTTCAGTGCATTTCATTAAGCCTGTAATAAATGCATGAATGTAAATGAGTACTAGGGTACTATTTTGTCTGGTCACCTGCTTCAGGTTATTAACAGTAACTACTCCTTAAATAACATAATGTTGAGCTCATTGAAATGCACTGCTGAAACAGGGACTATAATTCATGTGGAAGATTATGCAGATTGCTCTAAAGTGTTGAATATTCAATATGAGGATGTGGCCATTAGCTGACAAAGAGAAGCGTAAAACCACTTTAATTTCCAAGCAGACGCACACATCACTCTGGAGTATCAGATCCGTTCAGACGTGATAGCAGGAGAAACACACAAGAGTTAATTAACAGACGTAATTATTCTTTATGTCTGTATGTCCTGCACTTTGTAGCCCAAAGCAACATTTAATATGCAAGTTATTTGCTCAAGGAAAACATTCATTTATGCATTCATGCTAATATGTGCTCAGAGCTCATTAGAGACAGACGATAAGGGGCCTCCCATGATTCTGATCAGCCAATCACGCGTCCCGTGTGCTGAAGGGGAGGGGCTCTGGCAGATGGCATGCAAGATAAGTGACAGTTGAGCAGGACAAGGCTAGAACAATTTAACCGCGTCTATAGCGAGACACATTTATCATTTATCAGAGACCTGCTGATGATGCAGCATCTCTTTCTCTCTCACACACACACACACCACAGCAGAACAAAACCTGCTCTTCTCCTCAACCACTATCACAGCAGCCCTTCTGATCCAGTCATTACAGCTCTGACAATGCTTGCATGCACATTTATAGATGCATATAAAGCATTTCCAACACTGCAGACAGAGGAGCTGAACAAACCAAACCAACTCAGTCTCAGATATGTGCTGTTTTCTGCTTGATGCATACAAACTTCAGATACCAAATATATGTGTCTAGTGTTTCTGTGTTCTCTCCTCCTCCTAAATCACTGTTAGCCCTCTGTCATGAGCACAGGAGTGGGCAATATATCAGTAGTTACCAAAAAACGGTAGAAATTTGTCAACCGTCCCAATTCTGGACTGTCGTCTCTATCGCGGTTAAACACACGTGTTGCTGTGCTACATGGTCACAGAAACTTCTCGTTTGCATGCATTTTTAAGCACTGTAGTTTAAAATCAAGTTATTTTAAGACACTGAAACACAATCAGCAGCGAGAGAGAACTCGTTTGGCTATGTGTGCGTGCTGTCTGAGAGACAATGTCTGAGTGCTAAAGGCGGTGCTCATATTTTTGCCGCTTTATAGGCTGTGAACGGTTAAATACATACACTTATATGTTTCAAATTGCCCATCTTTGGAAGTATCCTCATACACACAGAAGGTCTTAAGTGAAAGCAAACTGCTGAGAAAGAAAACATGTAACAGTATATCAGATATGGGCAGCTCTCTCTCTCTCTCTCTCTCTCTCTCTCTCTATATATATATATATATATATATAGAGAGAGAGAGAGAGAGAGAGAGAGAGAGTTGACACAGTGAAGAATATGCAGTGTTTTTATGCATTTTATTATTTTATACAATGTAGGAAGCATTACCTATTTATTTTATAACTTATTTAAAGCAAAAATAACTATATTCTGAAATATATCGTTACCATGAAATTTATTACTCATATCATAATATAAGATTTTGGTCATATTGCCCATCCCTTAACCAAAGCATTAAATAGTGACAAACCAACCGGCAGATGCAGCTCCTAGTATCACCTCAATCATATTATATTAACTGTCTAAACAATTCAATGCAAACACTTATTTTAAAAGCTCATATCATGAGAAGTCAAATCTTATGAGCTTGACAGACTATGAAAACATTAAACATCTGAACATTCAGCCTGAAAGAAAGTCATTCAGAATTTGCAGCTCACACAGATGAACGGATCAGGACAGATACTATTATTCACGAAGAGCAGAAACTGTGGTAAAGTGTGTGAAAGCTCGTTTAAAAACCAATTAAATTACACAGTGCAAAGAGATGGTGGGGAAAAATCTGGAAATATTACATATACATATAGTCCGCCACATGGATCGGATCAGATCTGCCAATTGGATCACATGATAAGCCTGGCTCTACCCGACAGAACGCCTCATCCTGCTTTGGTTTAGAGAAGGAGCTGCACTTCACCCTACTCTGATCGAATCGAACCACAGCAGCACGGAGCCGATCAACCCAATGCTTTACAGATGACCAGATAACACTCGCTGGAAACAGACGCATTCAAACATAACTTTCTTCAAGGATGAGGAAAATGAAGCACAATGTCATGTTTAAGGACACTATGGCTGTGATATGGAGTGTTTTATCTGCCAGTGATTTTAATGATGTTCAGCTTTTTCCAGCAAGCGATGAAGCTGAGCCTGTGTGGATAATCGTCATTATCTGGTGAACATGTGCTGCATGTGGAGCAGGACAAGCATGACATCATGGACACGAAAGGAATATAACAGTGTTTAAATGGAGTCGAGCTTTATGAGGTGATGAGGGTTCAGTCACAGAACAAAAAAATAAATAAAAATACAATACAGCATTTGGGTCAGGACCTTTGGCCTGCTGAGAGGTTTAATGAGGATTAGATGGCGGGGAAGGGTTTTTCTCCTGACCTGCTCCTCGGCCGTATCACTGTCTCACACCTGCACACTCCTCAGCACTTCAGGCTTCATTTCCAATCAGATTACAGAAAAGCTGTTGAACAGATAACTCACTTTCTAAAAGCTGCTCTCACTTTGCATTTCACAGGATAATTAATCCATTAAAATGTGATTGGTTCAGCGAGGAAACTCATGTCCTGGAGCTACAGGACTCTATTGAACACATGCAGCGCTAAGCGGTCGATGATCAACGGCTGCCGGTCCGTTCCCGCTTCCCATCTGCAAGGGTAAAATCTTTTCTTATAAATGCCAGGTTTCATCCGTCTCAGCGGTGCATATGGATTTCTGCGTGCAGCAAAGAGGAGAAGGGCGGTCGATGGCAGAAGAACCATGCATCTAAATTTAGCTGCTCCATCAGTTGACGTGAATCTGAGATCTGGAGTATCTCTAGGACATCATGAATGGTTTTTCTTTTGTGTTGACTTCATACTGATATTATAGCCCATTCACACTCATCTACTCATGCTTTACTATGATGATTCTCCACATTTAATAACAGTGCATTAATTAAATCTTTAAAAATGACACTAATGGACGTCTGAGAATGATGTGACGTGATTAAAACATGAAACAAATTGAAATAATATGTGTATTTATCTAAAAAACGTGTATGAAGTATTATTAGGCAGATGCTTATAAAAAAGTTTAAGATCATGAAAATGTTACAACCCTGGCTCAAGGGAAGCAACAAAGACCAGGGACACACGCAAACCAAATATTAAGCTCAATATTTTTATTTATTTATTACTAAATTAAGGTAACATTAAATAATAAAATAAAACCAATTAAATGAAACCACAATGTGTCTGTGTGCATCAGTAACATCAGTGTGTAGAGCAGAGTGCAAGGTTGGAAATGTAATCAAATGTTGAGGCATAAATGCAAAAAACAAGTCAAACAAAGTCATGTATTACCAATTATTATTAATATTGGCAATTAATTATTAGGACTGCAGTATAAAGCATCTTAAGTTTAAAATGTCAAATTCTTAGAAAACTACTCAGTCATCTTGGTATCATATAACTCTGCGTATATATAAAAAATATTAAGAATTATTAACTAATAAATATCAGTACATTTTCTGTCACAGTTCGATATGTTTGATACCAAATGTATTTTATTGTTTTATTTTGAACAGACAGTAATGCTACATGCATGAGCAGTTGTTTTTTATTTGAATTAGATTGCATTTTCAAGATTGAAAACAAGACTTTGTGAAATGATGCTACATCAGACACCTGCACACAACAGAAACATCATACAGTCTGAATGGAAAGGACAGCAGGTGGAGCTCATGGAAAAGCAGTGATACAGCATTTCCTTGGTAAAAGGAAGATAAAATATAATCAAAACTTTTTTGAAGATAGTCAAATCCTCTCAGAGACACATTCTTATAAAATCGCACATATTTGTCTTCTTGTATTTCGACCATCACGAACAGGGAGCTAGATTTGCCTGCTTCAGTATTTTCTCCTCTTTACAGACTTCATAACAATTCCACACAAATAAAATTTTGGGAAATGACTGCAATGCAGTTTGTGTGCAATTCCGGAATAGAGATCAGCCCTAATACAACTAAAAACTGGTTCAGATTTACAGTCGTTCGACCAGAGCAGTCCCCAAAATTTTTCCCACAATGCTGATTTAAAACAAGCCTGCAGTTTTTTTAGCTCTAGTGTGCAATCTGAACTCACTGTTCTTGTTTTGGGTTGGAGCATAAATCGTCTCTTATGCTCTTTCCTATTGTAATGTTAGCATTATATTAACGTGTCTATCACTACACTGATCACCTATGACCGACTGTATTCATCGTCTGACTGCTTGAACCAAACAGTGCCGCTTTTGTAAAGTGATGTATTTCGGGGCAATTACATTTACTGTTACACCTAGGGTGACCACCTGCTAATAAGCCCGAGGGGGGACAAGGGGTATGTTTCTGAGGGACAATGTGGGACACTGCCTTGCGCGGCGGTGCCCCCAACCCATGGGCAGACTCACTGATAGTGGTTTACCCATTTCTAGCACATACCACCTTACATGGTATATTAATAATGCCCTATCCCCTTAAACATGTGTAATTGCTGATGTATGCTCATGACAGAATTGACAGATGCACTTCCACTTTCGATTTAATTTAGCTATTTAATTTTATTTATTTTTCATTACAATTTATTGACTTTAAATAAATTATAATATAAAATTATACGATTAAAATGAATTGTAGTTGCTCAACACCACAGGAATAGTTAGAAAAAAAGTCTAAACTCACAACTCCAGAGGTTCACGGAACGAGAAGGGGGAGAGAGGATGGTGAACTTGCATGTTAGTAAAGGCAGGCGCATGAAAAAAAAACAGTTTGAAAAAGGACATACCTTCTCTTTTTTAATTGATGATGGTGGTGCCTCATTTTCTCCATTTTTCAAATTGGAAAGCGTGCATCTAAAAGTTCCTTCCCAGTGTGTCTGGTATGCACGTGCGTGCACTGTCATGACAACAACGAAAAAGTTGACAACAACCTAGTCAGCAGTTCACCTGAGGGGTGGGTGTGGCAACAGTAGCGTGCTGAACTGTCAAGTAATGTTCGTTTGGCTGCCTGGGACTCGAAGATATAGAGCGACCAACTTTTTTTGAGCAAGTATTGATTATGCGTGACACAGTCTCAATTTGTGGGACGCATGAATTGGGCTTCAAACGCTGTGCGCGCACGCGCTACTCGGGACGGGTGGTCACCCTAGTTACACCACTAATTTATATTTTTAGAGCCGCTGCTCCTGTTCACACCTGCAGGAATTAGAGAGGCAGCAGATGGACCAACAAAGACACCGAACACAATCAGCTTCAGAAGAACTCCACAGGAATCATCAGGACAGAAATGCTACTTTGGCCCAATCCCAATTCTACCCCTTAGCCCTTCCCCTTTCCCCTACCCCTCCGTTTCGCATGTTCACATGAAGGGGTAGGGGTGTCTGGTTTCTCTTTTGGTTGGAGGGGAAGGGGTAAGGGTAAGGGCCAGATAGCCCTTCAAACGAAGATTTTTCGGGACCACACTTCAAACGAAGGGGAATGAATTATCTCAGCAACATGGCGGCTTCAGCGAACAAAAAGACACATAAATGTAAGTTTTTTGGCATAAATAAAGATTTTAACGAAAAGTAATAATTTGTTTTATGTTACATTCAATTGTGAGTTCATATTAACGGTCATGTTACTCAAAGAATTGTTTGCAAAAAATCGCTAATATTTGCTAACGTCATATCATTACAGACTGCATGATAATGATATGTGCCACAGCATATGTCTGATCAGGGAGATAACTGCCGTAGACATTGATAGGGGCTAATCCCCCCAATAATTAGAAATCGCTAAACCATTTTCTCAAATATTGAGAGCGAGAGAGAGAGAGAGAGAGAGAGAGAGGGAATTTGCGTGTATTCGTGTCTGTGCGTTTTTCTTTTTAGAGTGAGTTTACTTAAAAACAGTGATTGTATCCTCTCATCACTGGAAAATATAATGTAGCGATTCAGTATTTAAACTGTATTTAATAAAAGTCGTGGGGCAGCGTTGACAAGTTTATTTTTTCATGGATGTGTGTGCTGCGCGATTTACCATAAGTGTGTGTGTGTGTCAGTAAGCAGCTCATTAATACAGAACGATAATTAAAGGCTCTAATTAGATTAGATTCAACTTTATTGTCATTATGCAGAGTACAAGTACAGAGCTAATGAAATGCAGTTAGCATCTAACCAGAAGTGCAAGAATATAGTGTTTTATATACATAAAAGTGCAGAGTAAGTAAAGCTATGATATACAGAATGTACAGAGGAGTTGCTATATACAATATTGATCAGAGTATATACAGAATATAAATATGAATGCAATGTAGGGATTGTATGTACATTATGAACAGAGCAATGAAGGATTATATATACATTATGAATAGCAGGAACGTGAGAACAGTGGTAATAAATACAGTTGGATGAGTGTGCAAAAGTATTGTTGAACAATGTATTATATGCAAAAAAAAATGCACACCAGTGTGTATTGTAAGAGCTAGACGACGAATGATGGCGTGTGATGTCACAGTAGTGGTGTCCCAATCCTTAGGGGAATATTTTCTCCCCTACCCCTTGACACTCTGTTTCAAGGGACAAGGGGAAGGGGTAGGCGGAGGGGAAGGGGTATAAAATAGAATTGGGATTGGGCCTTTATCTGCTGAATTCATGAGTCTCACTACCTTCAGTCCTCCAGAGAGATGCTTACTCAAGAACAGACTGAGGAGATTTCATCTACTATTCCTACAATGCCACAGTAAGACCCTAATGGACAGAGAGTCTCTGGCAGTTCTTTAATATGAAAATTCCCTGTGTTTGGATTGAAATTAGCAGCCGCTCCAAATACAAACTGTGGTGAGTCCCCAGAGTTTGATCTATAATTGACTGAACTGTGAATGTTCACACACATCTCTCTCTCTCGATTCAAGGCCAGTCAGCGAGAGGCCTGTTCAGTTCATTTCATTTCTCTATTTTGCATCATGGTTTAAATGGGTCATATGATGTGGCTAAAAATAACATTATTTTGTGAATTTTGTGTTATGCAATGCGTTTATGCGATTAAAGGTAAAAAAAAAATAAAAATAAAAATAAAAAATAAAAACTTTTCTACATACTGTTCATTAATGTTTCGCCTGTATGCCCCGCCATTCTGAAACACGTACATTTTTACAAAGCTCATCATTCTGAAAAGAGAGGTGTGCTCTGATTGGCCAGCTATCCAATGTGTTGTGATTGGACGAATACTTCAAGTGTCTGACGGGAATGTTACACCACCCCATACTGTGATGCCATCTCCCGGCATGACCAGACAATAACAATAAAACCCATTCTAAACTACGTATTTGTTGCATCCAGTGGGGTCATAATTACTGATTATAATGACTTATACAGTCTTTTTACAAGTTGCATTGTGTATTGCGCTGCGTTAACATAAAACCATGTCTGGAGAAACCACAAACAACAAGTGCTACTCTACTCTGCTCAAAACTCACGTTTGAATCATCAGTGGCAAATTCTTTAAATATGAAAACATACTTACAGGCTGAGAAGTGCCAGACTGTCTTGCAAAGTTGGAAATGTCCCACTTTATAGAAACAGACACTGGCATTGTAGTCTACTCTCACAGGAAACAGTCCTCATCCTCCATAAAATGTGCTGCACAGTAGGGTTGGATGATAGCCGATGCCATTGACCATCGCCGATGGCTGATAGACATCATGATGTTGTGCCTTCATGGTGACCAGCCCCCCTCCCACCCCCTTTTTTAATGCACGATTGCTTTTTAGTTTCATTATCACTTTCGAGATTCACGATCGCACATACTCAGCAGTACTTACCACACATTTTATAAGATTATATGTTTGTCAGTGGTACCTTCGGATCTGCAAATCATTCGTCATCTCTCCTTACACCGTGTCTACACCTGGCGCGACAGTTGTCTTGTGGTACAGTGTTGCATCAGATAAACACTGTCTACACTGGACGCGACAAGGCGACTGTCAAAAATCTATTGAAATTTGTGTCTACACTCCATAAATAGAATGTGGCAGCAGTTTACTGTCAGGGATTTGTGGCATCGCGTCGCATCCAGTGAAGACAGCATCACGGATTATAATGAGTTCTATTGATTGATCTATATATAATTAATTTCTATTATAGATCAGTGGTTCTATAGTATTTTCTCACGCTGCTCGCATCTGGTGTTGACACAGTGTTAGGAATCGTTAGTTGTTTTCCCATATAAGGATTCACGCTCCGGGCATGACTCCTTTAATTAGCTGTAGTCTTGTCAAGCATCACTTCTGCTCATGAATAGGGTTACAAACAACTGAACAAACGGCGATTCATAAAGGCCAAAATATACTTTGGCCATCTGTGTCCATGTACTGTCCGCATTACGTCATTTTCGTCATCAGGACAGCTGCACACCCCATCCGTATGCAGACAATTTTTTTAAGAGACCACGTGGACAGTGCGCGTACAACAGCGCATGCGTGAGGTGAATGTTGAGAAAGAGTGCAAATCAAGCAGGTGGTACTGTGCATGTGTCAAGCTCTTCCATCCGCACTCATCCGCATTGAGTATATTTTGAAACCTGTGCAGAAGTCAAGTTGAAAATGTATAACATGGGCTCAACCTACATGATCGATGATTTACTGTGGTGTGAAGTGATCATCGCTTCCTCTTTGCTATTAGTTACAACAACAAATGAACATGAATGAACATCAGAAGGCATTGAAAGAAACAGAACAACCTACTCAAATGATTCACGTCTCATGTAATCAATCAGTGTTTCAACCACAGAAAGACTTCAAGAAAACAGTTTGAGATCAATAACATCACATTTACCTCAGAAAAGCCACTTGGTGTCCATAAACTCAACAGTCAGCTAGACAATGATAATCCAAAAGAGAAAGGAACCTTGGCTACGGGTTCTGTACTAGACTAACTGAGACTTGTCATGGCACTTCTATACTGTAGTTGTTTTCTTATTTGTCTGATTGCTTCTATTGTTCTCATTTGTAAATCGCTGTGGATAAAAGCATCTGCTAAATGATTAAATGTAAATGTAATTTAATAAAATTTTAGGCTTCAATTTTTGGTCGTGTGAATCCTGTATTTTTCATTTCAGTGCATCACAAGTATTAATAGACCTGATGGAGCTTGTTTCTGTTTCATTGCACTGTAGAGTAAACGGCTGCAACTGTTCGAAGGCAGAATTAGTGAGAATTATTTGACAAAAGAGGTGAACTACAGGGAAAGAAGATCAGGACTATCATCTGGGGCTTTCTTCTAGTCAACAAAGAGCAGAGAAGGATGATTGTCCAGACATACAGCAGCAGCCGCAGAGCATCTGAACATACGTGCACTGCAGCGCTTCATTAGCTGACCCCCGCTTGCTAATCAGTGGCCGCACTCAAGAGGGCTTCACCTGAGAGAGACCAGTGAGAAGGGCACTACAGCAGAGCGTTCACTCAGATCACAGTTAAACGCTCTTGTTTCGCTCTCAGGGTGGTTAATGAGGTGACTTCCCGTGACCCGCTGGATTGAATTACACTGATGCTGGCCAGCAATTAAATGGCTCTTCAAAGGAAAAGTGTGAAGGCTGATGTACTCAAAATTACTAAATGTTTTAGCACATCACAAATGCACATTACTGGCCTGGAGTTCAAGGCTCGGATGGTGCTCAGGTATACGGGTGGAGTGCTGAGCACAGTTGTCTCTCAGTTTAAAGACATCATGTGAGAGCCTGCCTTTGGATTTTAGTAGCCCCAGAGCTCTTACAATTTTCATGTATGGAGTGGCGTGCCCTGTGGAGGGTTAACCCGCGGCTCAGATTTCATGTTTGTGTGATGAATGCGATACGCTCTGGCTTTGGAAAAGCTAAATTTTCAGGCCGTCAAGTTCTGCTTCCTGAAATAAGATGACAATCCAATCCAATCCAATTTTATTTATGTAGCACAATTTAAATAAACACATGGTTTCCAAAGTGCTGCACACAAGATACAAATACAATAATAATAAATAACAACCAGAAGCATAATAATACAATGGACTCAATAGATAAAGTAACAAAATTAAAAATTTAAACAACAAATAAATATGAAATCCTTAAGATTAAATAAATGAATGAAGTCAACTTCCTACTAGGTGTTAAAAGCCAATGAAAAGAGGTGGGTCTTTAGGTGGGATTTAAAAACAGACAGAGAGGAGGCCTGTCTGATGTGCTGAGGCAGACTGTTCCAAAGTTTTGGAGCTGCAACTGCGAAGGCACGATCCCCTCTGAGCTTCCGCTTTGTTTTAGGCTCTCTCAGGAGCAGCTGATCTGCTGACCTGAGAGACCGGGAAGGAGTATAAAATTGTACAAGCTCAGAGAGGTATAGCGGGGCAAGACCATTGCAGGATTTAAAAACAAAAAGAAGAATTTTGAAGTTAATTCTAAAATGAATGGGCAACCAGTGGAGTGAGGCTAAAATGGCTAAAATGGGGGTCATGTGCTCATGTTTTCTTGTGCCAGTTAAAAGTCGAGCTGCAGCGTTCTGTACCATCTGTAGCCGAGAGATGGTCGACGCACTGACCCCCACATACAGTGCGTTACAGTAATCCAGCCGAGTGGTTATGAAAGCGTGGACTACTGTTTCAAAATGCTGTCTGGAAAGAATTGGTCTTATTTTGGCCAGCTGCCTCAGGTGAAAGAAACTTGATTTCACGACAGACCTGATCTGGCTCTCAAGTTTAAAATCGGGGTCCATCTTCACCCCCAGGTTTGTAATTGTGGGTTTCATGTACTGTGTTAGGGGACCAAGATCAGGCAGGGGGGTTTCAGTGGATCCATTAAAAACCATCACCTCTGTTTTATCATGATTAAAATTTAAAAAGTTAAAAGACATCCAGGCCTTGATGTCATCCAGACATTTCAGTAATGCAGTAACAGAGCTGGTGTCATTTTTCTTAAGAGGTACATAAATTTGGCTGTCGTCCGCATAACAGTGGAATAGAATCCCATGCTTCCTAATTATGGAGCCAAGTGGGAGTAGGTAAAGAGAGAAGAGGAGAGGGCCAAGCACTGAGCCCTGTGGGACCCCACATGAGAGGGGAGCAGAGGATGACAAAGAGTCGCCGAGGCTAACACAAAACGTTCTATCAACCAGGTACGACCTGAACCAATCCAATGCCACACCTCTCATACCCACCCACTGGTCCAGGCGAGAAATTAGGATCTCATGGTCTACTGTTTCGAAGGCAGCAGTTAAATCTAAAAGCACGAGAATCACAGAATCACCAGAGTCTGTAGCTAACAAGATATCATTAAAAACTCTTAAAAGTGCTGTTTCAGTGCTATGCAGGGATTTAAAACCTCGATTGGAAAATCTCGAGAATATTTTGGTGTTCCAAAAAGGCCATTAATTGACCGTAAACTACTTTCTCAATGATTTTTGAAAAAAAAGGGAGTTTAGAGATGGGCCTGTAATTGGAAAAAACAGCAGGATCTAACCCTGTTTTTTTAATCAGTGGCTGCACCACTGCATGTTTAAAATTCAAAGGGACCACACCTGAGAAAAGACTACTGTTAATGACTGAGGTAACATAAGGACCTACAGTAATTTGATAGCGTCGCCAACAGTCCCTAAGCATTTCAAAAAACACCTGCAGTTTGTCCCTCTTCCACCGGCGCTCAGCTCTGCGACACTCACGTCTAATAGCCCGAGTTGCGTCATTCAACCAGGGCTCAGATCTGATTTTAGGCTGCCTGGTTTTTAATGGAGCCACAGTGTCTATTACATGCTTACAGGTGGAGTGAAACCATGAACTGAGCTCCTCAGTAGAGGAGACAGTCTTAGTAAAGATGCAGCTAAGATTGAAGGCAGTGGAGAACTGAGCGGCAGTGGAAGGGTTAATAATATGACAGCGCCGAACAGCAGCAGCAGATCTAGCTGTAGTATTACAGGCAAGAGCAACCTCGAACAGAACGGGCATATGATCAGAGAAAGTTGCATCACATATCTCAAGATTAAGAACAGGCAGACCATAAGATAAAACAAGATCAAGTGTGTGTCCGCGTTCTTGTGTAGGTCCGGACACAGACTGTACAAGATTAAAAGAATCAATAAGGTTTAAAAAATCCGTTGCCATTGGCAATCATGTGGTAATAGTTCAATGAAGGCGCTGGACTCACCAACAGTCATCCACGTCTCAGTCACGAAGAGAAAATCCAATTCTCAGGAAGTGAAGAGATCCTTTAGAATAAAAGTCTTGTTCGCTAGTGATCTAGCGTTCACCAGACCGAGTCTGGCAGGAACCTGTGGATCTGCGGTATCAGCTGTCCGGGGAGTCCGACATATAGGCCGCAGGTTGCAGTGATTCACCCCGCGCCAGCGGGGGCGAGGAGAGCAGTGACTGCGGGCCTGAAACCCATCATCCGGGCCAATGACAGGTATCAGCCAGGGGTCGTCAGGTTCCAGTAAGCGCCGGGAAATAAGGCCGCCACGCACGCCTCCAAACTCGGTCCAAGGAGCAGAAGAAAGGTCCACCACAGAAGCCTTCAGCCTCACCAGCCGACCGCTACGTCTACCCCGACGTCTACCCCGACGACGGGTGCACTTACGCCGAGGAAGTGGGTGCGGGAAGCGGCATAGGTGAGCAGGGATTCCCGCCAGGAACAGGGGTAAATTCCCACGTCCAGATTGATCCGACTTTACTAAAACTTCGGCGTAAAGTCGTAGATCCAGCAATGTTTGGCGATTGTACACCAGCAGAGAGTTGACATTCAGAGCAACAAGTGATACATACAGCACAAACACACAGAGCGCAAGCAGAGACAGACGGCAGGCCACACACACTGGCGCCATCTTGGCATTCTATAATACAACAAAAAGACATTTGTATAACCAGTAGCCCATTAAAGGAAAATTTGAACCTCCAGCTTTTCTGCATTTAAACTGGGCTCTGCCTCACACTCGCTCTGGAGGTAATGGTGAAAACTCTCCGTACTTACAGTGATATATATATATATATATATATATATATATATATATATATACAAACGATCTGATTATACTCAGTTCATCATCATGTTACTCTCATTAGGTTTCACTTAGGGTTAGTGCATTCTCCAGAACCCTGAACACAAGTACTGTATGAATATTAGGGGTGGAACGATACATGTATTCGTACCGGACCATCACGGTACGGGCATGTTGGTTCAGTGCATGAGGCGCTGATGTTTGGTTCACTGTATTTTATTTTGATAAAGAACCAACTTCGCTGTCAAGTTAGCAATGCTGAAACTGACGTGTTTTGTGTGTGTGTGGGTGTGCGCCCACCGGTGCAATCACTTCAAGTATTTCCTTATACCAGCAGAATCAACTTTAAACACTTACTGTCTTATTAATAATGCATCACTGTATAAATGCCTGCTTTATTTGAAACATTGTGCTTTTGTCAAATAAAGAAAACAAATAGCATGTAGCTTTCTGCCATTCGAGTTTCTTTTCTGTGAACAAATTAAGACTCAGCATATATAGACTACGTTACGTGATGCCCGGTTTTTTCCCTTGTTTATCTGTAAACTAAATAAAATATAATTCAAGAATGTATTGTATGTATATGTGTACTGCAGATTTTACTATGTAATATTTAGTATTTTCACATCTAAGTGGAAAAAAAATTAAATTGAACTATTGTCTGTTCAAAATAAATGAAAAGAAACCGAGCAAAGTAGATAAAAAAAATAATCCAACCGTGAGCCCCGAACCAAGGTGCACACAGAACTATGTCATCTCATCTGTGTACCATTCCACCCCTAATGAATATATGTTTGCATGTGCACACCTGTCTGAAAGATACTTTGCATGAGAAACTTTTCTGAGCACAATCATTAGTGCTCGGGAGACATTTTCTTCAGAAAAAGTAATTTTGTAAGTGGCATGGTAAGGTCTCTTTCTGATCAGTCCTCTCCTGTCTGACAGGTGCTTCTGCTATTTCAGAGGCTCCATAAATCACACATCTGCTCTGCTAAACACCTCTAATGTTGCTAAATGACTCCTCAGAAAGAGTATCAGACAGCCGCTGCCGCAGCTTCCAGAATCACAGAGTCATTTAGCAGCGCCGTGAAAGCTCTCCACTCGCAAAAAACACTTAAGAGCCAGTAAATGGAGGAGATCTGTTAGAGTCAGGGGACATGTTCCCATAAGAAGAGGGAAGTTCTAGTGTTAGCGCGTCTTTAAATGTCTGCTGAGTTTTGATAAGGCGTGTGATTTTGGTCCATCCGTCTATAAGTGACGTGATCTCTTGAGACTTTATATTCCATCAACAGAGAAAATCACCTTTTCTCCCATTACAGAGATGCACGCTGAGCGAACACTTCACAGTGTTACCTGTTCATGTAGCAGAAGTCAAGAAAGATTGTCAGTCTCTTTCAGAAAGAGGCGTAGCTGTGATCGTGAACTCTTGCTTCACTGCTTTCCATAAGACAAACAGACGCATCAAAGCAACGACATGTCAATGTCAATGTCACCTTTATTTATATAGCGCTTTAAACAAAATACATTGCGTCAAAGCAACTGAACAACATTCATTAGGAAAACAGTGTCAATAATGCAAAAATGATAGTTAAAGGCAGTTCATCATTGGATTCAGTTATGTCATCTCTGTTCAGTTAAATAGTGTCTGTGCATTTATTTGTAATCAAGTCAACGATATCGCTGTAGATGAAGTGTCCCCAACTAAGCAAGCCAGAGGCGACAGCGGCAAGGAACCGAAACTCCATCGGTGACAGAATGGAGAAAAAAACCTTGGGAGAAACCAGGCTCAGTTGGGGGGCCAGTTCTCCTCTGACCAGACGAAACCAGTAGTTCAATTCCAGACTGCAGCAAAGTCAGATTGTGCAGAAGAATCATCTGTTTCCTGTGGTCTTGTCCTGGTGCTCCTCTGAGACAAGGTCTTTACAGGGGATCTGTATCTGGGGCTCTAGTTGTCCTGGTCTCCGCTGTCTTTCAGGGATGTAGAGGTCCTTTCTAGGTGCTGATCCACCATCTGGTCTGGATACGTACTGGATCCGGGTGACTGCAGTGACCCTCTGATCTGGATACAGACTGGATCTGGTGGCCACGGTGACCTCGGAACAAGAGAGAAACAGACAAATATTAGCGTAGATGCCATTCTTCTAATGATGTAGCAAGTACATAGGTTGTTATGGGAAGTGTTTCCGGTTCCGGTTTACCTAATTAATGCAGCCTAAAAATCCTTTAACGGATTTGGATAATAAAAGCATATTAGTATGTTATGTGTATGCCAGTTTAAAGAGATGGGTCTTTAATCTAGATTTAAACTGCAAGAGTGTCTCTGCCTCCCGAACAATGTTAGGTAGGTTATTCCAGAGTTTGGGCGCCAAATAGGAAAAGGATCTGCCGCCTGCAGTTGATTTTGATATTCTAGGTATTATCAAATTGCCTGAGTTTTGAGAACGTAGCGGACGTAGAGGATTATAATGTAAAAGGAGCTCATTCAAATACTGAGGTGCTAAACCATTCAGGGCTTCATAAGTAATAAGCAATATTTTAAAATCTATGCGATGCTTGATAGGGAGCCAGTGCAGTGTTGACAGGACCGGGCAAATATGGTCATACTTCCTGGTTCTAGTAAGAACTCTTGCTGCTGCATTTTGGACTAGCTGTAGTTTGTTTACTAAGCGTGCAGAACAACCACCCAATAAAGCATTACAATAATCTAACCTTGAGGTCATAAATGCCTGGATTAACATTTCTGCATTTGACATTGAGAGCATAGGCCGTAATTTAGATATATTTTTGAGATGGAAAAATGCAGTTTTACAAATGCTAGAAACGTGGCTTTCTAAGGAAAGATTGCGATCAAGTAGCACACCTAGGTTCCTAACTGATGATGAAGAATTGACAGAGCAACCATCAAGTCTTAGACAGTGTTCTAGGTTATTACAAGCAGAGTTTTTAGGTCCTATAATTAACACCTCTGTTTTTTCAGAATTTAGCAGTAAGAAATTACTCGTCATCCAGTTTTTTATATCGACTATGCAATCCATTAGTTCTTCAAATTGGTGTGTTTCACCGGGCTGCGAAGAAATATAGAGCTGAGTATCATCAGCATAACAGTGAAAGCTAACACCATGTTTCCTGATGATATCTCCCAAGGGTAACATATAAAGCATGAAGAGTAGCGGCCCTAGTACTGAGCCTTGAGGTACTCCATACTGCACTTGTGATCGATAGGATACATCTTCATTCACTGCTACGAACTGATGGCGGTCATATAAGTACGATTTAAACCATGCTAATGCACTTCCACTGATGCCATCAAAGTATTCAAGTCTATGCAAAAGAATGTTGTGGTCAATTGTGCCAAACGCAGCACTAAGATCCAATAAAACTAATAGAGAGATACACCCACGATCAGATGATAAGAGCAGATCATTTGTAACTCTAAGAAGAGCAGTCTCAGTACTATGATACGGTCTAAATCCTGACTGGAAATCCTCACATATACCATTTTTCTCTAAGAAGGAATATAATTGTGTGGATACCACCTTTTCTAGTATCTTGGACAGAAAAGGGAGATTCAAGATTGGTCTATAATTAACTAGTTCTTTGGGGTCAAGTTGTGGTTTTTTGATGAGAGGCTTAATAACAGCCAGTTTGGAGGTTTTGGGGACATGTCCTAATGACAATGAGGAATTAATAATAGTCAGAAGAGGATCTATGACTTCTGGAAGCACCTCTTTCAGGAGCTTAGATGGTATAGGGTCTAACATACATGTTGTTGGTTTAGATGATTTAACAAGTTTATACAATTCTTCCTCTCCTATGGTAGAGAATGAGTGGAACTGTTCCTCAGGGGGTCTATAGTGCACTGTCTGATGTGATACTGTAGCTGACGGCTGAATGGTTGCAATTTTATCTCTAATAGTATCGATTTTAGAAGTAAAGTAGTTCATAAAGTCATTACTGCTGTGGTGTTGGGAAATGTCAACACTTGTTGAGGCTTTATTTTTCGTTAATTTAGCCACTGTATTGAATAAATACCTGGGGTTATGTTTGTTTTCTTCTAAAAGAGAAGAAAAGTAATCGGATCTAGCAGTTTTTAATGCTTTTCTGTAGGATATGTTACTTTCCCGCCAAGCAATACGAAATACCTCTAGTTTTGTTTTCCTCCAGCTGCGCTCCATTTTTTGGGCTGCTCTCTTTAGGGTGCGAGTATGCTCATTATACCATGTTGTCAAACTGTTTTCCTTAACCTTCCTTAAGCGTAAAGGAGCAACTTTATTTAAAGTGCTAGAAAAGAGAGAGTCCATAGTTTCTGTTACATCATCAAGTTGTTCTGAGGTTTTGGATATGCTAAGGAATTTGGATACATCAGGAAGATAACTTAAAAAGCAGTCTTTTGTGTTAGAAGTGATGGTTCTTCCATACTTGTAACAAGAAGTATAATTTACATTTTTGGCTATATGAATTTTGCAAAGAACTAAATAATGATCTGAGATATCATCACTTGGCTGAATAATTTCAACACCATCAACATCAATTCCATGTGACAGTATTAAATCTAGAGTATGATTTCGACAATGAGTAGGTCCTGAAACGTGTTGTCTAACACCAATAGAGTTCAGAATGTCTATATATGCTGATCCCAATGCATCGTTTTCATTATCAACATAGATATTAAAATCACCAACTATTAAAACTTTATCTGCAGCCAGAACTAACTCGGATGTAAAATCACCAAACTCTTTAATAAAGTCTGTATGGTGCCCTGGTGGCCTGTATACAGTAGCCAGTACAAACATAACAGGGGATTTATCATTAACATTTGTTTCTTTGGATAATGTTATATGAAGTACCATTACTTCAAACGAGTTATACTTGTAGCCTGCCCTCTGAGAAATCCTGAAAACGTTGTTATAAATTGAAGCAACACCTCCACCTTTGCCTTTTAGACGTGGCTCATGTTTATAACAGTAATCTTGGGGGGGTGGACTCATTTAAAATAATGTAATCATCAGGTTTTAGCCAGGTTTCTGTCAAACAGAGTACATCTATATTATGATCAGTGATCATATTATTTACAAAAAGTGTTTTCGTAAAAAGGGATCTGATATTCAATAAGCCAAGCTTTATCATTTGTTTATCCATATTGCTTCTGTTTTTTATTTGTTGAACCTCAATTAAATTGTTAATCTTAACTTGGTGTGGACGTTTTTTGTATTTTCTAGTTCGGGGAACAGACACAGTCTCTATAGTGTGATATCTAGGTGAAAAAGTCTCTATGTGCTGAGAATTAACTGACCTCTGTGACGGGAGGCAGCTAGCAGACGGTCGGTTTAGCCAGTCTGTCTGCTTCCTGACCTGGGCCCCAGTTAGTCAAGTATAAACACTAAGACTATTTGCCATATTTCTAGAGAGAAGAGTGGCGCCACCCCAGGAGGGATGAAGACCATCTCTTTTAAACAGGTCAGGTCTGCCCCAAAAGCTCGTCCAATTGTCTATGAAACCTATGTTATTCTGTGGGCACCACTTAGACATCCAGCCATTGAGTGATGACTATCTGCTATGCATCTCATCACCACGGTAAGCAGGGAGGGGACCAGAGCATATTACAGTGTCTGACATCGTGCTTGCAAGTTCACACACCTCTTTAATGTTATTTTTATTGATCTCCGACTGGCGAAGTCGAACATCATTAGCGCCGGCATGAATAACAATCTTACTGTATTTACGTTTAACATTAGCCAGCACTTTTAAATTTGCCAAGATGTCAGGCGCTCTGGCTCCCGGTAAACATTTGACTATGGTGGCTGGTGTCTCTATATTCACGTTCCGTACAATAGAATCACCAATAACTAGAGCACTTTCATCAGGTTTCTCAGTGGGTGCATCACTGAGTGGGGAGAACCTGTTTAATGTTTTGATCGGAACAGAAGAGCGGTGTTTTGACCCACGACTACGCTGCCTCACCGTCACCCAGTTGCCCTGCTGCTGGGGCTCTGTTTCCGGAACCGAACAATGTACAGGAATCCCTGAGCTAGACGCATCCAAAGCCGTATCTAGAGCCCTAACATTTTTACTGTCCTCAATTAAAGTTTGGATGCGTGTCTCTAATTCTGAAATCTTCTCTGTCAGCCTAACTATTTCCCTGCATTTATCACATGTGAATCCCTCATCAGCGACAGAGATAGATAAACTGTACATGTGGCAAGAGGTGCAAGAAACAATGATAGGAGAAGCCATTACTCACCGTGCTTGATGAAAATTCTTACTGCGGTTGTTTGATGAAAAACTGGAGAGAGGGAGAAAAAAAAAAAAAACAGTGATAGGTTCGAATGAAAACGCTAATGACAAGCTAACGAGTGCTAATGCTTTGCAGGTGTACTGCACTCACGGAAATAAAATAAAAGTGAACGATCAAAGTTAATCTGATAAGATTGATCGATAATATCAGAAATATGGTGTGAATTAAGTTATATTTTACCACTTTAAAAAACAGAGAGTGATAGTAAGATAAAGATTCTAGAGAAAAAAATAAAATAAAAACAGCTACATGGAGCTACAATTTGCTACAGAAGGCCAACAGGAAGTAGAGAAAACACTGTCCAACAGCGACTGCAGGGTGAGTGACTGTGACGTCCAATTAAAAATATTTGCTGAGCACGTGGAAGTGAAATAAAGACAAACAGTCCAATGATGGAAATCAAATTAGCACATACAAAGAAATATTCATCCTCTAGCACGTATACAAGTACACCTACGTTTCTAATTAGCATTTAATTGTTATTTCTTTTCATTTACGGGGGAAAAAATAATCACTTTTTAATTTGAACGTAACAGAGCATAAACGTAACCTATTCATCGGGGGACAAAATTACAACCTCAATTAACCCTCTGCAAATTAAAACTGCTTCTCCCAGCACTTCTCACAGCCGTCTGAGGGATTACCAGTGTCCTCCGCATCTGGGGCTCAGAGGGGGAACGCACGGCCTTCTGGGTATTGTTCTAGAATGATAGGATTGAATGAGTCGGTGCTATGGTCACCCTTGTGTGTTAGAAATCAACTGTACAGATACAAGAGCCAATGAAGGCCTGTTCACACACACTATCTACACTTAAACCATTCAGATTTCGTAATAATTGGTCATTTGCTAGGGAAAAACATGAGCTCATCTAATTCAAGAAATGTAGCGCACATAGTGACGTTGCAGTTTGAACTTGCCAGACAGGAACATGAGTGCCTCATAGAGGTGTAATGGGACACATATTATTATTCAATATTTTTAGCATGGGTCCTTCGGTTATTAAGTGTTTCAACCTAGCCTAGCATAGAGTTTGAAGCAGTTTGCCTTCCTGTCAGATATGTGTGCTGCGTAATGCATTTGAGACATCTTTTCCACAGCACTTAACTTATATCTAATATTTTATCCATTTTTTTTCTTCAGTAAACCAGTTTGACAAAAATAAAAACAAATTAAAACAAAAAAAAGTTTTGTTTTTCCCACTTGCTGTGCTGAAACGTGAACCACAACACCCCATGCACCCCTAGTGTTTGTCTGAGGGACAGGACGCACCTCCAGATGTTCCAGGATGCATGGAGGGTTGGTCATGCCCACGTGCAGCATCGCTCCCTCTGGGATCTCCTTCACCAGCTCCCAGAGAAGAGGGCAGGTCCATGCCGATGTCCCTGCCATATGCACACGTGTCCTCGCTAGTCAGCCAGATCTCACAGATGCCCTCTGCAACACAAGACCGGTCGTGATGATTAAACACAGCAAGTCCCCATTCAACAGAGAATCCAATGCCAGTGACTGGAAGATGGCTTAGGATTTTAAAAAAGTATTTATATTTCTTAAGTGAAATGACCATAGTTTGTAAACAGACAGGACAGGATTCTGAGCTGGGATGTTTCTGTAATACAGACCCTGACCTGTAAGGTAATAAACAGCTCACTAGATTTATGCAGAGCACTCGGCACTAGACTGTTCTACAGAGAAATATAATGAATGACAGGTGTCATTGAGTCCACAAATAAGAACCAGTTCAGGCAAAGGTCTGAGATAAACTCAACAGCATCTCAGCAGTGAATAATGAACGCTGCCTCCTCGGGTGATCAATCTCCAACTGTGAGAGACTTCACACTGGTGACTTAGACCGAGCATCAGCTCTTTTTGGGAAACGCTCAAGGTTTTGGCCTATCATTTCATGACCCAGAATCAAACCAGAGTGGCTCTGCTGGATGCTGCTTAGCATGCACAGACATGATAAGCACAGCCATAAAGAGACTTAAACATAGTGATTGAGCAAAAGAGAGCCTGCTCTTACGCTCATAACTGTGAGGAAGTCTGCTTTCCAGCTCAAGTCCATTAGCGGCGGCTCTGATGGGTGTCCTTCTACTTGCATTATTAATAAAGTGCCAGCAAAGGGGAAGAGAATGTTAGTGCTTCCTGAACACCAGCTGATCATCTTCATTCTGTTGTCTCTCTGTGCCATTCAGCAGCTAACAAGATGATTCTGATCACAGCCCTCTGAGTGAAACAACCGTCTGGACCACACCCAAATAACTGTGTGTGTATCATAGGGTGAGGAAGGTGCTGAATCTGACAGCATGCGACTGACGGTGTTTGATGAGTGTTTGATAACAGACAGTGGTCTTCAGAGTCTGCCTAATCGGCCTCACCCTAACCCTACTAGTTTACTGATCAGTTTAAAGCACAGTGAAGCTCTGTTTAAAAAACTGCAGTCACCTGGTTGGATTGGGCAGCTTTAACAGTGCAAATGCCATCGTATAGTGACTCTGAACATGAAACAGACTCTGAGAACTTTAACATCAGTCCCTGGACTCATCCAGAATGTGTCACTGATCACTGAGATGAAGCCAGATGACATCTGTAGACTCAGAGTATATGAGTGGAGAGGCATGATTTTTGAAATCAGGAGCGGATTTTTTAAAAGTCGGATTGGTTTCACTCACTCTGAGAGCTCTCCACTACTGCTCCATGTGATTTATAAGCTTAAAAAGGAAATTGTTATAGCATATTCTCTTGGTTTCTGAAGTAACTACAACCCTCAGCTTCGTCATAGATTTAGATCTGCACAGAGTTAAGCAGTCATTTAATAAAGACTTGGGCTAATCGTAGTGTTCCAGCAAACCATGTTAAAACTATTGTTCTAGTATAGTGTAGTTATTTTTCGTTTAATATAAGTTCTGAAAATAACTTTGTGTTATTTCAAATCATACTGAAATACTTTAGCCACAAATTTCTTCATGGAGCAAAGACTCCGCTCACATACTCTGGACTAAATGCATCATGGACAATGCCAGAGAACATGACCAAACTACTCACCTAACACACAATCCCTGCGCCGCAGCTTATGTTTAATGTCTGATGCACAGGGGTCATTGCGTCAGCCACAGAGAATGTGCAATCACACCGTCAAGAGAATCTCTGTCACTGGTGGCAGCTTCAGCTGGGCCGGTCATGGCACCATGGGGCATGTAATCATGCAACCTCACAAAACATAGTCAATTAACCCATGTGACGCAGAGGGGTGTCTGCCACTAGGCATGCGGTGAAAACAGGATGAGCACTCTCCATCAACTGAACCCGAACTGTTTATGCCTGCATATGTGACATGTGCTGATGTCATCTACATACGGACATTTCCTTTTTCCAGCAATACAGAGGGGGATTGTGAGCGAGGGATGGAAACGGGGCGATGTGGAAAGAGCAGTGATGTGAGGATGTGTGTGGTTTCAGAAAACAGCTGGAGCTGTGGTCCATGTGCATTGGTGTGGCTGCGACCCTGCCTTTCCTGCGCTGAAACACTCACCTCCATCCTCTCTGTTCATCAAGCCCAGCTCTGCAGGAACCCAGGGACAGAACCTGACTCTCATGGTTTACTCTCTCTCTGTGTACTGTGCATTATCTCAACCCTGTTGTATAAGACACATTACAACACGGGCTCTGTGAGGAAGCTGCGTTCTGAAGCTCACGCTCTGAAGAACATGTCAGAGTGGATCAGGTGAACTCAGGAGGGTCATGAAACTGCACTGTGGAGGGAGGAACCACGTCCAAACCATACACTTAGAGCTTCAGTACAGTACAGTGCATGTACAGTGCATGTACAGTGCATGTACAGTTCTCTCTCCACCTTCAATACCATGACTTAGGTGCCCTTGAGCAAGGCATCGAACCCCCAACTGCTCCCCGGGCGCCGCAGCATAAATGGCTGCCCACTGCTCCTGGTGTGTGCTCACAGTGTGTGTGTGTGTGTGTTCACTGCTCTGTGTGTGTGCACTTTGGATGGGTTAAACGCAGAGCACAAATTCCGAGTATGGGTCACCATACTTGGCTGAATGTCACTTCACTTCACTTCAGTGAATATTTTCAGAAAATAAAGCTAAATTGTTAATTGGCTTTCACACAGACTCATGTAGACCTGAGCTTGGCCAGTGAATAATTAATATCACGTAAATGTTCTTAAAGTGATGCTGTGCAAACAGCACTTCAAAGCCAAGTCCTGCTGACCCGTTCACAGCTGTCTGTAATGAGCGGAGTTTGCCATGACAAACCTTATTCTCATTAGTGCTTTATTTAACAATAAAAATAAAAACACAGGCATTAGTTTTCCCCCAAATCCTCTTAAACAATCTCCTAGGTGCAGGAGGACGCAGGAAATTAGGAGGAGTGAGAGGAGAGTGTGATCTAGACCAGACTCAACCCTGAGACACCGTCAAATCTAACTGTTATGTTTTAGTCTACAGTCTAAACTAATTACTTGAAGAACTGAATATCATATAATTTTCAAAAGTATCTAAACAGTGACCAGTGTCTCATCAGAGTGTGAACGGATTCTATTCGTATCAGCAGCATTGACACTGAATGACAGAGAAGCATATGTGTCGATGGCACGCAGCACTGAGGTGACGTTACTGTACTGTTCACACACACGAGAATAACTACAGCAGATAAACCCCATCAGCATCCGCAGTGATGTCTTCACACATCCTCAGAGCTCAGATATCACCCACAACAAACCTGAAGACGCTCCACGGGGCTGGACAAGCCAATTAATTAACAAGGAAATGTACTCTGGCCCTGTAATTTGCATTAAAAATAATACAGTAGCTGTGATAATTAGCATAGATTTTATCTGAGCATGTATGTGTGATGCAGAAACACATGTATTAATGCATTAGCATGTCCTTCAGCATGTTTAAATTTCTTCTTATTAGATGAGAGCTCTTATTAGTCAGTGATGGGATTTAATAGCACAGCTGATGGGCAAGAAAAAAACCCTCCTTAATTGCTATAACAATAATCTGCCAAAGGGACACTACACCTACAAATCAACATTGTTATTCTCTCCTCATTCATGTCATTATAAACTTGTACTTTCTTCAGAGGAACACAACAGATGATATTTGAGAGCACTGAGGTCAAACAGCAGAGGACCCCACTGATTTCACTGAGTTCATTGTTTCTGTGTTCCAGTGAAGAACAAAGTTCTTGTGCCATCACAGCTGTGTGTGTTCATTGGATTTAGCAATGGCTTCATCCAATCAGGAATCTCAGAACAAAGCATTAATGTGAGTCCCCTTCTACACTGTATGTTGGGAAGCGGAGTGATATGAAGCGTCTGAGGACAATAACACCCAAAACAGCCAATCAGAGCCATGATTCATGTTGACCAAGCTCAGAAACTTGCTCCAATGTGTTGATTAATCTCTGAGCTTTATCTCTTTAACACCGGCAGGAGCTGAATAGAGCTCTGACCCTCTCAGCCTCACCGCATCCCTGCCAGTCATCCGGTGCAGAGGAGGTTACAAAACAAGATCCAGTACAAGTTACCCAACAATTAGCTTAGAGCTGACCATTCCGGATCTGCACTGACGTCATGTTCATGTTTGAAAGAAACCGTGACACAAGCGATTTGGTCTCTAGCTGTTTTTGTAGAGACTGAAGGCATAAATGACAGGCCGGTGTTGTCCTACGTGTCACAGCACAGAACTCTGGGACATTTGATTCGCTCCATTTCCTCTGTAATTTGCCATCGCACAGTAGAGCAGGAAATTGAATTGTAAATCATTCGATATTGCATGCGTTCAAGAGCAGTTGAATGACAATTTATACATTTCAGACAGACGTGACATTCAAGGGGAAAAATACTGACATTACATAGCCTGGACAAAACAACAGCCTCTGGTTCAGGGCAACATCAAGTGGAGTTCAGAGTTTGAAGTATATGTTCAGTTCATCAACCACAAAATAAAAAATCAACCTGGAGACAAAGAAAATCAGCAACGTGACTGTTAGCTTTAGGATCTGAGCTGAAGTGGTGAACATTTCAAATCTACAGTCTCTCTCATTGTGAAAGATACATGACTTGTACAAGACGTCAAATGCACAATTCTGTCCAATCTGATGCTCTGAATGGTTCTGCTGGACTTTGACACAAATCAAAAAGGCTTGAGATCAAGACAACCACTTTAATTAGTTCTGAGCTAACTTCCTGTTCCAATAGAAAATAGAGAAATAGATATGAATTTATATGCATTTATTATTATTTGTTATTCACATATGCTATTTAACAATTCAAACTGATAAAAACTGTTGGAAGACTTGACCTGATGTGCCACGCTGCTCCTGTTGGACAGTATTATTATTACAGCTTTGATCTGATAAATGTTCAATTTGCTGTTAGTCCAATGAGCATCACAAATTCATGAAACTTAGCCAGACACTTCAGAAAGTTCATATCTCCACATGGACAATTTTTGAGAAGTTTGGACTCTGTGCACAAAATATATTAGATTAGGGCTGTGCGATATGGACAAAAAAAAACCTATCACAATTTTTTTTTTATATTTTGCGATTTCGATTTTAATCACGATTTTGACACACACAGACATGCTTTACAGTCATAAATGCATTCAGTATAAATTCAAAACATATTTCTAAAAGAAAACCAATGAGAGCTTTATCAAAAAGTTGTAACATTTCTCTAGAACAGACATAAGTCAAAATAATCACTAAGTAAAGATGTCAAACAAAATGTCTAGACATATGGCAAAAAATAATAATAAAAAAATAAAATAAAACCCGTGTTCAGGGATTTATTTATTTACTGTAGATATGCCTCAGATGTTATATGTTTTTCCCAATATATTTATTGCCCAAGGTTCACACGTACTCCGTCTGCAGTGCGTAAACAGTAAGTTATGTGTGCGCGGTTCAGAAGCAGCAACGAGAGCGCATTATTGTAAAACGAAAGCACATTAAAATCATGTGCGAGCAAGAATCTATCTGCTCGCACGAAGATTTTCTTTGCTCTTCAACAAAACCAGTTGCGAGTGCTCAGATCATATTAAATATTTTCGCAGCTTTCTATTTATAACCTTTTCTGTTCTCATCTTTTTACTGTGTGCAGTGTGAACGTTCTGATCCGTTAACTTGGGCTCGGAAAAAAAAGGCTACGCATCACAGACAGAGTGTGAACCTGGAGTTAGGCATATGCCCAGTCTGCTTTGTTCTCACGCTCCACTTAGGCGCGCTGTATCCTGATTGGTTTAGATACTGCGGGAGGCCGGGGCCACGGAAAATCGTGCTATAAAGTGATTTAGAAATCGTGCACACTCAAATCGCTATTTTATTTTGATTTCGATTAATCGCACAGCCCTATTAGATATTAGGTATATTAGTCATAACAGCCCAGACCTACGGTAACAATCACATTGGATCATATCTGCTACTCAATTTAATGCATAAAGACTGTTTTGATGACTTTTTGTCAGCATGGTCTACTGTAGAGCTGATGTGAGTTTAGCGAAGACCTGATGAACCTCAAAGGGAGACTGAAAAAATAAAAAAAATAAATTGAGGCTTCGGTAGAAACAAATTTTTTTATTAGATCACAAATAAATGTTTAGTTATTAGTGGAAATGTAAAGTTGCTTACTACAGTGCCATCTTTTGGCCAATTTTCAGAAAATCTGGTACACATTCATTTCGACATAATGCACAAATATGTACTGTATAACTGTATTCCATACAGATTTGAACTAATTAGTTGCTACAATTTGATTGGCTAATGGCCATTTTTTATATGCGTATTAGAGTATATAAGACATCCAACATACATGATAATACAGTTCTGGTATTATTAGGGTTTTCAGTTGTAGTGTTTTGACATGACTTGCCATGTGTCCTTCAGTGCATGAACCCATAAATATGCGAACAAGGGAGTAAAAGTCAGTCCATTTCATAGCGTCAAGTCAGCACTGACATACATCTGGTGCGGTTACTGGACTAAAGTCTGTCTGAACGTTTCTGCCTCTCTCCATCCAGACCTCCAGAAGCACACAAGGGCTTGATGCCGACATTATCTAGAGATTCAGTCTCAAGCTCTTCACATCAGAAGTTCAGCACCTGAAAAACGGACTCACAAAAGCCTGGCCTCTTCCAACAGAGGTGAGAAATAAAAAAACTAATAGGATTTCTCTCCGGCCTTAGCTAAAAAGCGAGCAAATGATAATAACTTAGAATCCTGCTTCAGCTGCAGCATGCAAAGCATTGTTGGGGCTGGCTTTCCTCCCCCAAAGCCAGAGGGAGAGATTGGGGGTAAATTAGCTGCACCCTTGACTATTCACTACCTGGAGCCTGTTCTTTACTGAGCGCTGAATAGGATAGAGGCACAAAGCAGCAGCTGCCGAGTGCTGGGCTGGACAATGGAGCCTATTAGTGGGCTTTAGATGGAGGAGACGGGGCCCCCTCCACAAATCCTCCTGCAGGCGAGAGAAAGACACAAGGGTGGGGGCCGATCACGTCAAGGCTTCTGTGAGATCAAGAAAGAACTGCTACGGCTACATGTGATGACCAGAACATTCTGCATTAACATGCAGCTATATTTACAAAAGCCTGAGAACGAATCCGTTATCAAAAGAGACGAACACCATCTGAAACAAAAATGAAGAAGCCTTCTTAGATTTGAAATGTGCAAACATTGCAGGGTGTTCTGGGGCTTCTTTCTCCCTGATCTAGTCTGTAGATGTGTCACGGGTTCCTCCTCCATTGTGCAAATTGAGATTTTTCAGTTGTTTTTCGGTCCAGCAAATGAATCTGGTGTGTCTGATCACTTCATAAATTACCAATATATTCCTCTCCTAAACTACACACATGATCCGAGGAATCATTCACATCTGGAGAACAAACGCTTTAATACTTAGTGCTAGATCAGTGTGAGCAATACATGATTCAAGCCTCTGAAAGCTCCACTAACTATATCAACAGTAACAGTGCATAAAACAATGGAAATGATCAAAACATGTACTGAAGGTCTTTATTAAAGAGATGTTAGAGTAAAATCCTCGAGTGAAGCGATTTAACAGGATTCAGAAACATCAACATCTGATGCCTGAGAACAAATTACACAAGCGTTTCTTCCTCAAACTCACTGACACCACAGGCTCTGATGCGCAAATGCAACATCCATAATTATTCAGGCTTCTGGCCAGGACACTCGGGCTACGTCTGACCTTCTTCGGGTCTCTCATCCCCCCTGGCCCCTGTTTGTCTCACAGATGGAGAAAGGAAGAGTTTCAGGGCAAATGTCAACAGCACCAGCAGAGAGAAGCTCAGACCGAAGAAAAAAAGAGGAAGAGCGAGTGGTTTGAAGGGACAGATGCGAGGAGGATGAATGGAGCAATCTGATTTTTTAAAAAAGCCCTGCGCTAAAGGACACACGATTCTCTTCAGGAGCGTTGCCCATCATTCAAATTCCCAGCAACATTTCCCCCAGACAATTAATGCTAACTCTCATTAGACCTATGAGCTGACAAAACCACATCTGTGTTCCAGCAAGAGCTTTCTAGAGCTCCTCATACAAACACCATGACTCAAATGAATCCACTCCACTGAAGGTGGAAAACTTCCCGTTGAGAAAGTAGAAATCACGAGTGCAACAATAAAATAATTTCCTAACAAAGAATTCACTGAAAGGCTCTAATGCAGCTCTGTGACCAACACCGATGTGTTCTGAGCTTTAAACAGATTCTCAAATGTTTGGGAAACACTTATGGTTTGGTCTGAAGTCCCTGTGACCAATGATAATTGAACCTTGATTAGAGTCCCCCTATCTGTTTCAGGCAGTTTTTTACTTTTCAGTTTATTACCCCGCTTTTATCTCCACGTGTCAATATTTACAGGGGTCATGAAACGTGAAATCAAAATTCCCTTGATCTTTTGACACATAAGTAGTGACGTGACATCTGAACCGAGGCATCGGAGCTTGTGTCGAGTGTGCGCGATTCACACTGCATGTTGAAATATTCATTCCCCCGGATCTTACTTTACAAATTAGTTTTAACTCTGACTTATTCAGTTACATTTTAGATACGCAGTCATACAAATAATATGAAGAATACAAATTATTATAATAAATAAATAAATATTTGTCATATGCAATTCATATTTAAAGGTCAAGGTAGCATTTATTGTCTCCCTTAGGAGAAATTTGTTTTGGATTAGGGAAACTGCTGCCACATCAAGACATAACAACATACAACATATAAACTGAAAGAGTAAAACACATTTCAATTCCAAAAACCTACATCATAAAAACAGTACATATATCATATATTATTACACAACACAGTTCTCAGTTCCTGCCTCTTGTACCCTCTATTACCATTATTTATCTTTATCTTCCTACATTTGCTCATTAATTAATTTAATAGACAATGGTAAAAATGAATATTTATATCGGTTATACTTGCATAATTTAACCCTGTATCTCCATCCAGAATTCATCAGTGTGTACTCAGGATACAACACATGCGAGGTGTCTAATAAAATCTTGCTGGCCTGCTGGGTGATACAAAGCTCACAAATATCCTGTAAAGAGCTAATTGTCTGTGTCCCCATGATTTTTCCTGCCACTCTCAACACGTTATTTATTTGGGTTCTCAATTTTACTGTTAAACTTCCGAACCAAACAATAATTACATATCTTAAAAACAGATTCAATCGTTGCTTTATAAAAAATTAACATGATATCACTCCAAACAATCGCAATCTCCGTAAAAACTGTAAACGCTGGTGGATCCTTGTGCACACCCATGATACATGTGTGTGCCATTTAAACTCACAATCGACGTAAACCCCCAAGTATTTATAAGAAGAGACCTGTTTAATAGCTTCACCATGGACCACAACAGAGCTCCTATCCCCCACTGATCTGGGATCTATGATGACCTCTTCAGTTTTTTTAACATTGATCTGTATGTGACCGAACGGTTAACGACAAGGCGGAAGTCAGCCTAACCTAAAGAAATAATTAATATAATTTTTGGTTGTGACTACGCCACTTAGGGACTTGCACCCTAAGAATGAATTACAAGCCACCGGCTTTTCTCTTATTCGAAGCACACAAGTTCGTTTTCAGCAAGTACAGGGCTGAGTCATGGGTTCTACAAAAAGATACTTTATTACAAAAAAAACCTCACACTATAAAACCACCCCCCAACGGAGCATTAGACAAAAATACTCATTCAACATACACACAATAATTGACAAAGAAATAAATCAAAAGTTGATATATCAGTCACAGCAATGGTAAATTACCAAAGAAAACATTAAAAGAACACATTCATCAACATGACCATACAGGGCTGAACGACATTTACTTTGGACACCCCCTGCTGGAAATGGCCTACAAGAAAAGCAAAAGAAAAAGCTCACTCCATACTCACACCTCACCACACCACACAAGTGAAATACAGCACTCTCAAGTGAATGGGAGACCCCACTACCACAGCCCCAGGACACCCACGTGAGTGGCCCTCAGCTCCTGTATGGAAATACAAAAATAAATAAATAAATACAACAAACAATTTTACACCACTAGCGGTGTAAGCTAATACAAAACAATAAATAGGGTCAAGATAGAACAGTTAGCTGGACTTACACAGCCCCAAAATCCAGCATCCCCAATAACGTCATCAAAATCAGATAAAAAGGAAATAAACACAATAAATCTACGGACACAGGAGGATAACTCCTTTTAGTCTTTAACAAAAAGACAAAACAAAATATTAAATCAATCAACTTAAGTCACAGACACGTACAATAACAACCAGACAAACATCATTAAGACGAGAACAAGGAGAAACTACACATCAATTCACCGTTGTATTTTTAAGACAGACGACACAAACCAGATAAACTGGAAACAAAAGGAAAAAAAATGAAAAATCCAAGCGAGACAACAGCGCTGGACGGGCCACTCGCACTACTGCCAAATATTGCAGCACGTCATGTCCAACCGACGATGATTCTGTTTACCTAGGTGACCTGTAGCTGGTGCACAGACGCCAGTGAACTGCAGCTGGTGCACAGACGCCACTAAATGACCCACGCCACAGAATGCTGCAATGATACACATTATAAACGCACGCACACCAACATTAAACCCACGTGAATGCCACTCACCTAAATAACCAGCCAACTCCAACCTATCTGCTCCTGTATCAAGTGGTCCAACTGATTGGCAAGCTACCTCCCAGTCTATACCAGCACCAACAGAGAATATTTAATAGTCATATCCTAAGAAAATAGATCTACCGCAAACGCTTTACACATACCTTTTCCTGCAGCACGTCGAGCCGGAATGACAACACAATAGGGCGGGTGTTACAACCGATCGCGTCACAGCACAGGCGCAGCCTACTTAAATACGCGTTTCCTGATTTGACGTTACCAATGAGTGACATCTACGTCAGCCACACACTACATTCTTCCCCCACCTTTTGCATTGTCGGCCTGACGGTGAAAGAAAAAAAAGCTTTCAATCCCATGGTCTAAACATGACAAAAACACTGCTTGTAGTTCCAAGAACCTCAGGGGCCCCAGTCTCCGCCACCACCGCCCTAGGGAGTCGATGAAGATTAGGAGGCTGCCCCGCTGTAGCCCGTGTAGTGCGCCGCACTTCTCTATCCATACCTTGACTTGGTAAAGCAGTCACCGGGACAACTGGAAGGCCTAACCCTACAGTGACACCAACCCCATCCAGTCCAGAGGACGTCATCCTGCCCAGTCACTGATCCACCCACTCCAAGAGGAGTAGTGCTGCTCACAGGGGCTGTATTGACCTGTGGGGCATGAGACACAACAACCCACAGATCTTCCTCCTCTTCCCCAGGCAGCTCCTCCTGTTCTATCATGAGACTACCAGTAGGTGAGTCAGAGAAAGAATCTTCCAAGGGGGGGTCCCTGCACAAGCAAACTTTCAGTAATGAACGATGTACCCGTTTTATCTTACCAAGATCATCTCTTGGAGCAATGGTATAAACCGTACCATTTTCTCTGGGAGCATGGACAACCCGGTACACCACAGAACTCCAATGGTCCTGGATCTTATGCCGACCTATCAGATTATAATCCCTGAGGTATACCAATTGGCCCTCCCTCAAAGGGACATCCCTGACACACTTGTCGTGCTGAGCTTTACGTTTACCTGCTTCAATCCGCAACCGTTCACGGGCCCCCTCAAAAGCCACCTGCAACCTACAACCCGAATTCCGGAAAAGTTGGGACGTTTTTTAAATTTTAATAAAATGAAAACTAAAGGAATTTCAAATCACATGAGCCAATATTTTATTCACAATAGAACATAGATAACGTAGCAAATGTTTAAACTGAGAAATTTTACACTTTTATCCACTTAATTAGCTCATTTAAAATTTAATGCCTGCTACAGGTCTCAAAAAAGTTGGCACGGGGGCAACAGAAGGCTAAAAAAGCAAGCAGTTTTGAAAAGTTTCAGCTGGGAGAACATCTAGTGATTAATTAAGTTAATTGATATCAGGTCTGTAACATGATTAGCTATAAAAGCTTTGTCTTAGAGAAGCAGAGTCTCTCAGAAGTAAAGATGGGCAGAGGCTCTCCAATCTGTGAAAGACTGCGTAAAAAATTGTGGAACAATTTTAAAAACAATGTTCCTCAACGTCAAATTGCAAAGGCTTTGCAAATCTCATCATCTACAGTGCATAACATCATCAAAAGATTCAGAGAAACTGGAGAAATCTCTGTGCGTAAGGGACAAGGCCGGAGACCTTTATTGGATGCCCGTGGTCTTCGGGCTCTCAGACGACACTGCATCACTCATCGGCATGATTGTGTCAATGACATTACTAAATGGGCCCAGGAATACTTTCAGAAACCACTGTCGGTAAACACAATCCGCCGTGCCATCAGCAGATGCCAACTAAAGCTCTATCATGCAAAAAGGAAGCCATATGTGAACATGGTCCAGAAGCGCTGTCGTGTCCTGTGGGCCAAGGCTCATTTAAAATGGACTATTTCAAAGTGGAATAGTGTTTTATGGTCAGACGAGTCCAAATTTGACATTTTTGTTGGAAATCATGGACGCCGTGTCCTCCGGGCTAAAGAGGAGGGATGGTATGGGGGTGCATAAGTGCATACGGTATGGGCAGCTTGCATGTTTTGGAAGGCTCTGTGAATGCTGAAAGGTATATAAAGGTTTTAGAGCAACATATGCTTCCCTCCAAACAACGTCTATTTCAGGGAAGGCCTTGTTTATTTCAGCAGGACAATGCAAAACCACATACTGCAGCTATAACAACAGCATGGCTTCGTCGTAGAAGAGTCCGGGTGCTAACCTGGCCTGCCTGCAGTCCAGATCTTTCACCTATAGAGAACATTTGGCGCATCATTAAACGAAAAATACGTCAAAGACGACCACGAACTCTTCAGCAGCTGGAAATCTATATAAGGCAAGAATGGGACCGAATTCCAACAGCAAAACTCCAGCAACTCATAGCCTCAATGCCCAGATGTCTTCAAACTGTTTTGAAAAGAAAAGGAGATGCTACACCATGGTAAACATGCCCCGTCCCAACTATTTTGAGACCTGTAGCAGAAATCAAAATTGAAATGAGCTCATTTTGTGCATAAAATTGTAAACTTTTTCAGTTTAAACATTTGCTATGTTATCTATGTTCTATTGTGAATAAAATATTGGCTCATGTGATTTGAAAGTCTTTTAGTTTTCATTTTATTAAAATGTAAAAAACGTCCCAACTTTTCTGGAATTCGGGTTGTAGTTTGGTGCTCCAACACCCACTCATGCACTTCCCCTCCAGAGACTTCAGGGACCCATCCCAGCAGAAAATCCACTGGGAGACGTGGCTCCTGCCCAAACATCAAGAAGTGTGGCGATACGCCTGTAGACGAGTGGCGAGTGAAGCGAGTGGCGCCGATACAGGATGGCTGCCTCCGTGACGTGCTCTGCAGTTGTTTTTGTGTTTTTGTTAGTTTGTCCTGTCTTTAGTTATATTCCTGCAATCAGTTTCACCAGGGACAAATTGCTGGATATTCGGCAACACACATCTCCCGATATTTCACCGGTTTTCGACTATTCTGATGTTTTGCTGGACATTCTTGTCGGCGGAGCGGCTGCGCTGATCACACGCTTCAAGAGGACGCGCAGACGGGGAAAAAGAGCTGGCGCGCTCGTGAGACTCAGAAAACGCGGATTTCGAACGCCGTTGCCTAGCATCCATCTGGCAAATCTCCGCTCTCTACCCAACAAAACGGACGAACTGCTTCTGCTCTCTCGGACAAATAAAGATTTCTCCCACTCTGCTGGTCTGTGTTTCACGGAAACTTGGCTGAATGACACCATACCGGACAGCGCGCTCCATCTGCCGGACTTTCAGCTGTTTAGAGCGGATCGCGACGCAGAATCAACGGGGAAATCGCGCGGCGGCGGGACATGCTTTTACATCAATGAACGGTGGTGTACTGATGTAACTGTGTTAAAGAAGACGCGGGAGATTCATTCGTTCATTCTGGTTAGTGTTTACATCCCTCCTCAAGCGCACGTGAGCTCAGCTTTACAGAAACTCGCTGAGCAGATCACAGAGACAGAACAACAACACCCAGACTCTGTTTTAATCATTCTTGGGGACTTTAATAAAGCCAATCTCTCCCGTGAACTGCCAAAATACAGACAGCATGTTACTTGTCCCACAAGAGACAGTAATATATTGTATCACTGTTACACAACAATAAAGGATGCATTTCACTCTGTTCCACGAGCAGCTTTGGGACGTTCTGATCACCTTCTGGTTCATCTTATACCGACCTACAGGCAGAAACTAAAATCAGCTAAACCTGTATTAAGGACTGTAAAAAGATGGACTAATGAAGCAGAGCAGGATTTACAATCTTGTTTTGACCTCACTGATTGGAGTGTTTTTGAAGCTGCTGCCACCGATCTGGACGAACTCACAGAGACCGTAACATCATATATCAGTTTCTGTGAGGATATGTGTATTCCTACCAAGACTCAACTAAATTACAACAATGACAAACCGTGGTTCACTGCAAAACTCAGACAGCTCCGTCAGGCCAAAGAAGATGCTTACAGGAAGGGGGACAATGTCTTGTATAAACAGGCTAAATACACACTGGAAAAGGAGATCAAAGTGGCAAAGAGGAATTATTCTGAAAAAATAAGGACTCAGTTCACTTTGAACGACTCCGCATCAGTGTGGAAAAGCCTAAAGAAGATCACCAATTACAAGACACCACCCCCCAGCACTGTGGAGAATCAACGACTGGCAGACGATCTGAACGAGTTTTACTGCAGGTTTGAAAGAACACCCATCACCTGCCCTGAACTCCTCCCCACACAACCATTCACACCATTCACAACTCCTGCAACCAACCCTGAATGCCTCTCCAAACAACCGTTCACACCATTCACAGCTCCTGCAACCCATCCTGATCACCTCTCCAATCAACCGCTCTCACCATTCACAACTCCTGCAACCAACCCTGAATAGTGTTGTCACGATACTAGAATTTCTAACTTCGATACGATATCTTGAAAAATATTGATATTCGATACCATTTTCGATACCACGGAGAAAAAAACTGCCACAATATTAAGGGGTTATTTTTTTATTTAAAGCTAAATATAACAAGTCTAGAACATATATTTTACATTAACAAAAATGTCCTGAGGTAGTGCACTTGTTCAAAAGCCTCTCAGATTGCATTACATTCAAAAACCAATAAAGTGCAAGTAAAAAAAAAGTGCAATCTTTTGTATTTCCAAGTAAAATCAAATCACAATGTCAACAAAAGATACTTAAACTTCAAGCAAAAACAAAATCAGTGCAATCTTATGCATCAAGTATCAAATTAGTAAACAAAATAATTAAATGGAATCTGTTGCTGCAGTTTTATGCAGATTTTCTCTACAGAGGTGAGTGAGACTGACACCCATTACTGTATCCTACAGTTGTTTTGCAACTTTCAGATTTTGAGCTAGGAACACCAGCATGTCAATGTGCTCCTCTGTAAGTCGTGCCCTTCTTGCACTGCAAATGAGCCCTGATGTACTAAATACACGCTCTGAAGCTGAACTTGAAGCAGAGATACACAGATACTTCTTAGCAAACTGGGCAAGGTGAGGTAAAGTTGTCTCATGTGTCCTCCACCATGTGAGTGGGTCCTCTCCTGCACTGATTTCAGGCATCTTTTCATATACTGAAAACTCATTTTTGAGTTCTGTTTCTGCACCCTCATCTTCTCTGGCTGAAGAACCCTCTCCATGTTCACTCTTTTTCTCCCTCTGTATGTTTGCTAACAGACTCTTCAGATCTGATTTAGTTTTGAGCATTGCTCATCGGTTATAAAAGCTGGATTCTAAGGGTATTTTTGGGGCCTGGAGAAGTTTTGTCATGCCCTGACATTTGTGCTTTTTTCAGTTTCTTATAAATATCTTAATGGGTATAGTCTAATCTCACTGTATTCAGCACAAACTGGGCTATAATAATATGTGAAATGCATGCATGTACATGAATGTATTTTTGAGAAAAAAAATGTTATGCGTGGTTAGTGAAAAACTAAAAATGTTAAATCACTTGAATAAGGCAAAAAAAAACACATAAAGAACAATGGTTCCCGGGATTTTTGAGAACTGGAGCTTGTAGCCTAGAATTTTTCTTTCTAAATGATGTGAAAATCATCTCGTTTACTCACTCACAGAAAACAATATATTGATTTAAATTTTCTAAGACACTTTTTGTTGGTAAAAGTCATATGCGAGTAGGCGTCAAATATCATGAATATCATTGTGATTTACACATGAGAAGACAAAGGCCTGCATAATGAGCTGCATAATGAGCCTTTCAGTCATCTGTGCCACTGAGAAGAAGGAGTTACAAGAAAGAATGTGAAGACAAAATAAATCTATATAATTTTCTGTTTGTAGTTTATTTAGAATATATTTAATTATCCCACAACATACTTTAATATCCACTTGGGGGAGCAGTTAAACAGTTTATTAGAAACAATCAAAGCTGACTTTCAAACTAATTGTTGCATCATTACTCCAGTCACACAATCCTTCAGAAATCCTTTTAACAATCTTATTTTCTACAAAAAAAAAACATTTATTGTTGTTATTATTATCATCATTATTATTATTATTATTAATGTTGAAAAGAGCTAAGAATATTTTTTAGGTTTTTTAGGATTTATATTGTTATTGAAACTTAATAATGTTTCACTTGATTATATATTTAGTCAGGAATTATAGTTTGGAAAAAGTCTTTGGAAAAAGTCTAACTAGTAAAATGTTTACATGTTATGTGAAAACTAGTACAAGTATATAAATAAATAAAAAGAGACTTACTCATGTTTATGATCTCTGCTGAATAAAGTGCCTCATTCTTTTTTTTCTGAGGAAATCCATTTCTCAAATCCTCAACCACATCACATCTTTTTGGGGTGAATTCTGTCTTATTCCTCTCATTGCGAAGCAAACAGTAAAATAAAAACTTGAAGAACAGTCTAGCTGCTTTTTCTTTTGTTATGGGCGTATTCAAGCCGCGCACTTCAGTTTGAATCTGAATAGCGCGTTCAGCGCGGGGGCGTGGTCACATTAGATATAATGAAGGGAGACATGAAAAACAGACGTCGCGTTGTTTTCATATGGCTTACTTTATCACAGAATATCTGTTTTCGGCGGCACTTGTTTAGTTTAAAAGTAGACATGTCAAGCTTTCTATAGATATCTCTCTCATGTCTCTTCGTTGAGTATTCACGGAGTTACAGTTCATTTTAATGACGTGTTTGTAAATAAAGATCAGCGCAGACAAAGGCTGCAGACAGCACACCTTGTTTGTTATCTTTATTTTATAAGTGCACAAAGTTTTGTTGTTATTATGTCTGTATCCAAAAAAAGTAGACCCTTTACAGATTCGATTGATGTATTGCTCTTATCTGTACGATTAAAACTGAAAGTGTAATTTAAGTTCTTTTCGGGGTTATCGGGAGAAAATGACTTAAAGCGCGTATCCGCGTTAATCGACTTCAGAGGGTTAATACATTAACGTTATTTGATGAACAGATTTAAACGCAAACGTGCGTGCATCACACGCGAAAACAGTGCTCACTGGATCGACATGAAGTCGTCAAGTCACCTTTATTTATATAGTGCTTTTAACAATACAGATTGTGTCAAAGCTCTTAACAGTATCAAATTGGAGGATCGAGTGTCAGTAATGTATAATAATAAATCCAACCTCGAGAAATTCTTTATAGAGATCCGAATGTCGGTCTCTCATGTGCTTTGCTATATTAGTGGTGTTAGCGCCTTTTGTTAGCACTGTTCTGTAGCATCTCTTGCATATTGGCTTGCTTGTGTCCTTCGGCTTTCCATGTTCATTTGCCTCATATGCAAAATATTTCCAGATAGCACTCCTGCTGTGTTCCTTATCAACCAAAGCCGGTCGCGCGGGGGCTGCACTCGCCATCTTTCCATTCACTTCACTTTTGCTAACCAGAGCGAATGAGACGAGTGCGCGTGTGGTGGTTGTCAACGCGCCTTTGGAGAGAAGTGAAAGTGAAAGCGCGGCTAGTATCGATACTTCGGGAAATTAGTATTGGTACCGTTCAGATATTTCAGTATCGATATTTTTGACAACACTAACCCTGAATGCCTCTCCAAACAACTGTCCACACCACTCACAACTCCTGCAACCCACCCTGAACACCTCTCCAATCAAGCGCTCTCACCATTCACACCTCCTGCATCCCCCCTCTCCCCCACACCTGCAATACAGATCAGCGAGGATGCGGTGCGCCAGGTCTTCCGGAAGCAGAAAAGGAAAAAAGCACCAGGCCCAGATTGCGTTACACCAGCCTGTCTGAAATCCTGTGCTGACCAGCTGGCCCCCATTTTCACACAGATCTTCAACAGATCGCTGGAACTGTGCGAAGTCCCTTCATGCTTCAAATGCTCCACCATCATCCCTATCCCAAAGAAATCCAAAATTACAGGACTAAATGACTACAGGCCTGTGGCTCTAACGTCTGTAGTCATGAAGTCATTTGAAAAACTGGTGCTGGCCCACCTGAAAGACATCACTGGACACTTGCTAGATCCTCTTCAGTTTGCCTACAGAGCAAACAGGTCTGTGGTCGATGCAGTAAACATCGGACTGCATTATGTTCTGCAACACCTAGACAGACCGGGGACCTATGTGAGGATCCTGTTTGTGGACTTCAGCTCTGCCTTCAACACGATCATCCCAAACCTCCTCCTGCCCAAACTAACTCAGCTCTCCGTGCCCACCTCCGTCTGTCAGTGGATCAACAGCTTCCTGAAAGACAGGCAGCAGCTAGTGAGACTAGGAAAATACACATCCAGCACCCGTACAATCAGCACCGGAGCTCCCCAGGGCTGTGTTCTCTCCCCACTGCTCTTCTCCCTGTACACTAACGATTGCACATCTAAGGACCCCTCTGTCAAGCTCCTGAAGTTTGCAGATGACACCACACTCATCGGCCTCATTCAGGATGGTGACGAGTCTGCTTACAGACAGGAGGTTAAAGAGCTGGCTGTCTGGTGCACTCTCAACAACTTGGAGCTTAACACGCTCAAAACAGTGGAGATGATCGTGGACTTCAGGAGAAACCCCCCTGCACTCCCCCCACTCACCATCATGAACAGCACTGTGACTGCAGTGGAGTCATTCAGGTTCCTGGGCACCACTATCTCTCAGGACCTGAAGTGGGACATTCACATTGACTCCATTGTGAAAAAGGCCCAGCAGAGATTGTACTTCCTTCGCCAGCTGAGGAAGTTTATCCTGCCACAGGATCTGCTGAAACAGTTCTACTCCACCATCATCGAATCCATCCTCTGCACTTCAGTAACTGTCTGGTTCAGCTCAGCTTCTAAATCTGACCTCAGAAGACTACAGAGGGTAGTCCGGACTGCTGAGCGAATTATCGGTACAACCCTCCCATCTATTCAAGAACTGTACTTATCCAGAGTGAGCAAAAGGGCTGTTAAAATCACTCTGGACCCCTCACATCCAGCACACTCCCTCTTTGAACTGTTGCCATCTGGTCGACGCTACAGAGCACTGAGCACCAGAACGACCAGACACAGGAACAGTTTCTTCCCTCAGGCAATCCATCTTATGAACAGCTGATAATAACTGTGGGACACACTATTTATATTTATATACACTACACTTTTTATCCAACACACATACTTAGCGTACACTTAAATCTTTTGCACATAATATACATGTACATACATGGAACACAATACACTACTTATATTTATATTTATATACACATACACTTATTTATCCAACACACATACTTAGCGTACAGTTAAAACTTTTCCACATAATATACATGTACATACATAAATGCTCATTTTAATATACCTGCCATACATTGTCAATTTGTATATTGTCAATCCTTACCCACCTATTTGTATTTTTTTGTATTTTTTATTCCTTATTGTGTTTTTTGTTATTGTGTTATTGTTATGTTGCACTGCGGAGCTCTGTCACGAAAACAAATTCCTCGTATGTGTGAACATACCTGGCAATAAAGCTCATTCTGATTCTGATTCTGATTCTGACTGGTGCGGGGTGGTATTATAACAAAATAACATCTGAGGTAAGCAGGAGACCCTTCTTACCCTGCTTCCTTGAGACAGGCAAGGTGCGCAAGAGGTTATGGAGAGTCCGATTAAACCTCTCACACTGGCCATTGCCAGCGGGGTGATTTGGAGTGGTTCGAGATTTTTCAACTTGATAAAGGCCACAGAGCTGTCGTATAAGAGCAGACTCGAAATTTCGACCCTGATCAGAATGAATCCGAGCCAGTACCCCGAACCTGAAAGACCACTCAGCTACCAGCACCAGAGCTACAGTTTTCGCCCGCTGATTTCTTGTGGGCACAGCTAGAGTGTATTTACTAAATACATCGGTCATAACCAGAACATTTTCATGTCCCGAACCAGCTGGCTCCAACACCGTAAAATCAATGGCCACCATTTCATTAGGTTGAGCAGCCAACACATGACCCATAAACCCCCGCACTAATGGCTGAGTGGTTTTAGCCACCTGACAGCGCTCACATTGCCGACACCATTCCACCACTGACGACATACCCGGCCAGTAGCACCTTTGCCGTATCAGTTCCGTGGTCCGCTCGACGCCTTGATGTCCATGTTGCTGATGGAGCTGTGTGAGGACCTCAGCCCTCATAGCGGCTGGTAAAACCAGCTGCAAATTTTCCTCACCTCCATCAGGTCGGAACACCCTACGGTACAGTACCCCATCCCGCATCACTAGCCGGTCTTTCTGACGCAATAGGATTCGACTTGGTCTAGAGAGCTGTTGCCACTCTTCTCCAGCCAATGGTGCCTCTTGGCCCCAGCACCTAAACACCACTTGAATATCTGGGTCTTCTTCTTGCAACACATGCAAATCAGTGGCCACATAACCCGGTAAAGCCGTAATAGTGGACAGGCAGGCAGGTGTAGTTAGCTCCACCTTCGTGGCAGTTCTTACTAGTGCCGGGATACAACTCCCCACCGCCAACTGTTCCCCCTCCACACTCCACGTTGGGTTTTGCCTAGACAGGGCATCAGCATTTTGGTTACTGCGACCCGAACGATACCTCACCTCAAAATCGAACGAGGCCAATTGAGCGGCCCACCTCTGTTCTGTTGCCCCCAACTTCGCAGAAACAAAGCGGCTGAGGGGGTTGTTGTCTGTGAACACCGTGCACCGATTGCCGAGCAGGTATTCTCGAAATTTTTCAGCCATGGCCCACTTAAGCGCCAGAAACTCTAACTTCATAGAGCTATAATTGCTCATATTGCGCTCAGAGGGGCCTAAGGCTACGGCTGGCATACGCCACTGGTCGTACCCTCCCCTCCTGTTCCTGAGATAAGACCGCACCCAACCCCGCATGGCTAGCGTCCACCTCAAGAATAAAGGGGAGCGAGAAGTCAGCATAAGCCAGAACTGGAGTTGTAGTCAGCTTACGTTTTAACCCATCAAAGCTCGCCTGACTCTGCTCTGTCCATGCTTCACCCAACCCTTGCTTCGCTCGCTTCCCAGGCCCCACCCTAGTACACTCTGCCACCAACCTATGTAGGGGGGCTGCCAACTTGGCAAAACCCTCCACAAACCGGCGATAGTAACTGGCAAAACCCAAGAATGAACGTAGCTCAGTTACAGTTCCTGGCCTCTGCCACTTCTCCACAGCTTCAATTTTACCGGGTTCAGTGGAAACCCCTGCGGCTGATATTACATGCCCTAGATACTTTACCTCTCGCTGGAGGAATGCACACTTTGACAACTTAACCTTCAGTCCATCACGTTCCAAGCGACTTAGCACCACCTCTAAACGTTCTACATGCTGGGCAACAGAGGAGGAGAACACTACCACATCATCCAGATACAGAAGCAGCGACTGATACTGCTAATCCCCAAACAACCTCTCCATTAAATGCTGGAAAGTGCTCCGGGCGTTACAGAGGCCAAAGGGCATCCGGTTCCACTCGAACAATCCAAACGGGGTACAAAAGGCAGTCTTTGGGCGATCCCGTTCCATGACAGGGACCTGATTATACCCACTGGCCAAGTCCAGTGTGGAGAACCAACAGGCCCCTGCCAGAGAATTCAAGGTCTCCTCAATGCGGGGCAAAGGGAAAGCGTCCTTCCTGGTCTTTGCATTCAACTGACAGTAGTCCACGCACATGCGGAGACCACCGTCCTTTTTTTTGACCAGCACAATAGGTGACGCATAAGGACTACAGCTTTCCCTTATAACCCGCGCCTCCAACAGCTGATTAATATGGGACTTGACTACCTCGTACTCCGTTGGGGGAACCCGGCGATGGCGCTGACGGACTGGGATATCATCTTCGAGAGGTATCTCATGCGAGATCAAATCATTGCAACCTAGATCCCCGTCATGGCTAGAAAACACAGAACTAAAACAATGGAGCAATGCCCTTACTTGCCCTTGCTCCGCAATAGGCAAGCTGGATAAATCCACTGCCTCTATTCGCTCCTGTATGCCCAAGCCATCCTCAGCACTTTGCGAATTAACAGTAGCCACCGTCGATGGCACCTCAGTAATCCCCGCCGGCCAGCTCACAACGTAAGCGCCAATCAAAGTACCTATAACAGAGCGGGGGTAAAGCATTACATCAATAACCCCAACATTTACCATTGGCACATACACTGTCCCTCTCACCACCTGTACCAAGGATGAAGGGGCCAACAGCCCAGCCGGAAGCCCTGACTCAGGAGGCTCGAAAAATACTACTTGGTCTGCAAACTGGCCTGAACAGGTAGCTGGAACAAATTTCATAGTACCCCCGGTATACGACATGACTGGCGGCCCCACAATCTCACCCTTCCTCCATAATCTTCCCCAAGGGAGGTGGCAGCAGCGGCCTGGCACTCCTGCAATGCTTGTGACAAAAAACAAGGGGCTTCAGACACCTCGGGCAAATCAAAGAGGGCAGGGCCATGCTGTCCAAAGAGTCCCTGATAACACCGGCTTAGGACATTCATCCCTAAAACACCCGGTGCTTGGTCACGTAACCCATCAGGAGGATCTCGGACAACAAGAACCCCGCACCCTGGGACCAATCGCCCGCATAATACGATATCCAACTCCATATAGCCAATATAAGGGATAGGAAGGCCATTGGCCGCTCGAAGCTGCAGCCACTGACAAGACTGCAACTTCTCCCGACCCAAAGGCTCAAAGTGCTGCAGGAAACAACTCTCTGTGATGGTAGATACCATAGACCCAGTGTCTATTAGACACGACACCAAGATATCTCCAATTGAAACAACAAGATAGGGACATGACGACATTAGACGAGATCTTAACACAGGACCACTTGATACTGAGCCGATAAGTTCCCTACCCGAGCCTTGACTCCGCGGCTCGGAGGGAATTAGTTTCCGGATGGACCAGAAGGAGGCGGCTGGCTATTCCGATCTACTGCTGACCCTGAAGCAATGGAAGGTTGAGTGCGATGGGGAATCCGCAACCCATCACACTCCCTGGCGAAATGGCCAAGTCTCTGACACCTCCGACATATCACAGGTGCCCTATGAGGCGAATGACCGCGCACTTCAGGGCGACGTAAATTAGCCACAGTTTGAACTAGCTGGGTTATCTGTTCTTGTTGCAACCTCAGCATCTCTCTTAACTCTTTCATTTCGGAGCTTTGGGAGAGGCTACGGACTTCAGCATGCGGTTCCCCCTGCACCCCATACTGGGTCCCATAAATCAATGGGACAGACCGACTATGGGTCCTTACTGCACCTGACATCCCTTCACGCTCCCAGCGAATAGCCTCCCCACGAATATCCAGAAAACTAATAGTAGCTTGTCGGCGCACCAGCTGCTTAAGTTCACGACGCAAGGAATTATCGGCTACACACTCTACAAACTGGTCTCGGAGCAAAACATCTGCATTTAGCAACACAGTTGGAGACTGTTGCTTAACTCTTTCCAAAAGGCTCAGCAAAACAAGAGAAAACTTCAATAAAGTTTCTCCTTCCTGCTGCCTCCTGGAAAAGAAAGCCTCCTGTAAGGCTATTTATGACGTCGAACACCTATATAATTCCTGTAGCACGGCAATAATCTTACTAGGATCACCACGTTCTTGCTCTGAGCAATATCGAATCTCCTCCCTTGCTTCCCCCTCTAGATGGTCGACCAAAAAGAACGCCTGATCGGCTGGGGTAAGGTATCGAGCACGCATACAGGCTTCAGCCTCTTCCACCCACTCATCGATACCCATCCCTGACTTACCACTGAATTTTGGACATCTCCTATCCCTAGGTACCAAAACAAGACGATCCGTCACTGGGGCACTACCACCACCCCGCTCAGGAGGAATGGTGGGTGCAGGGTTCACTGCACTAGCAGCACCATACCCAGCAGCCACCGCTCGCTCCTGTCGTAACTTCTCATTATCTGCTTTAAGCTGGGCAATAAGCCCTCGCAGTTCTTGCACTTCTTCCTCCATCACTTACCCAATACGAAAAAGGAGAGCTGCAAAACCAATATCAGGGGAGAAGAAACGAATATCCACTCTCCAGCCTGCACAGCGCTGCTGCCTCACCCCTGTCAAAAAAACACCAACAAAAGCACAAAAACAAAACTCAACCCTTGTTCTATCACCACACACTAGAACCCACGTCTCTGCCAAGACTGCCGAATCCTGCCGACTACACCAATTTGTGACCGAACGGTTAACGACAAGGCGGAAGTCAGCCTAACCTAAAGAAATAATTAATATAATTATTGGTTGTCGACTACGCCACCTAGGGACTTGCACCCTAAGAATGAATTACAAGCCACCGGCTTTTCTCTTATTCGAAGCACACAGGTTCGTTTTCAGCAAGTACAGGGCTCATGGAGTCATGGGTTCTACGAAAAGATACTTTATTACAAAAAAAAACCTCACACTATAAAACCACCCCCCAACGGAGCATTAGACAAAAATACTCATTCAACATACACACAATAATTGACAAAGAAATAAATAAAAAGTTGATATATCAGTCACAGCAACGGTAAATTACCAAAGAAAACAATAAAAGAACACATTCATCAACATGACCATACAGGGCTGAAGGACATCTACTTTGGACACCCCCTGCTGGAAATGGCCTACAAGAAAAGCAAAAGAAAAAGCTCACTCCATACTCACACCTCACCACACCACACAAGTGAAATACAGCACTCTCAAGTGAATGGGAGACCCCACTACCACAGCCCCAGGACACCCACGTGAGTGGCCCTCAGCTCCTGTATGGAAATACAAAAAAAATAAATAAATACAACAAACAATTTTACACCACTAGCGGTGTAAGCTAATACAAAACAATAAATAGGGTCAAGATACAACAGTTAGCTGGACTTACACAGCCCCAAAATCCAGCATCCCCAATAACGTCATCAAAATCAGATAAAAAGGAAATAAACACAATAAATCTACGGACACAGGAGGATAACTCCTTTTAGTCTTTAACAAAAAGACAAAACAAAATATTAAATCAATCAACTTAAGTCACAGACACGTACAATAACAACCAGACAAACATCATTAAGACGAGAACAAGGAGAAACTACACATCAATTCACCGTTGTATTTTTAAGACAGACGACACAAACCAGATAAACTGGAAACAAAAGAAAAAAAATAAATAAATCCAAGCGAGACAACAGCGCTGGACGGGCCGCTCGCACTACTGCCAAATATTGCAGCACGTCATGCCCAACCGACTATGATTCTGTTTACCTAGGTGACCTGTAGCTGGTGCACAGACGCCAGTGAACTGCAGCTGGTGCACAGACGCCTCTAAACGACCCACTCCACAGAATGCTGCAATGATACACATTATAAACGCACGCACACCAACATTAAACCCACGTGAACGTCACTCACCTAAATAACCAGCCAACTCCAACCTATCTGCTCCTGTATCAAGTGGTCCAACTGATTGGCATGCTACCTCCCAGTCTATACCAGCACCAACAGAGAATATTTAATAGTCATATCCTAAGAAAATAGATCTACCGCAAACGCTTTACACATACCTTTTCCTGCAGCACGTCGAGCCGGAATGACAACACAATAGGGCGGGTGTTACAACCGATCGCGTCACAGCACAGGCGAAGCCTACTTAAATACGCGTTTCCTGATTTGACGTAACCAATGAGTGACATCTACGTCAGCCACACACTACATGTAGATAATGGTCGTCACACCAGCCCACAAACGCTTCTATACCAGCTTGTAGTCATCAGTACTGCAGTCTCTTGTCAACAATTGCAATATTACTATGTCATCCGAACATTTTATAATAAAATAATAAAAAAATAATAAAAATTTTAATAATAAATTGATTTGATTGCTGACTAATGCAGTCGTTTGTGTACAAAGTAAACAGAAGTGGTGAACTTACGCACCCTTGAGGGGCCCCTGTACTATTTACTACAACATCCGACAACACTGAGTTAAATTTCACCTGTTGTGTCCTATTTGTTAAAAAGGAAAAATACCAATTAATTATAAAAGGATTAACTTGTAGGTTAATTAATTTCTCTAACAGTTTATGCGGTTGGATGGAGTTGAACGCAGAACTAAAACCAATAAAAAGCAGCCTAGCATAAGCAGGTGGACTCTCCAGATGCTTTAAAACAAGGTGCGTTAATGTGGAAACCACAACATTAGTACCACGATTGCTTTTATATGCAAATTGATACTGATCTAAGGATGGCTCCACTTCCTTACGCAACTCTCCTATTATAATCTTCTCAAATTATTTCATGACATTCAACGTTAAGGCCACTGGCTTATAGTCATTATTGTCCTGCAGACATGAATTGTTTGGAATTGGAATTACAATAGATTTTCTCCAAAGCTCTGGTACTGAATGCGTATCAACTGAGAGCTGAAAAAGGCGATGCCAGGCTGATGTGAGCTCCTCAGCAAATATCTGTACGTTATTCTTCTATTACATCATATTGATATTCATACTGGTTTTAAATTGCACAGATTAACTGATTAAATTTAACAGAGACCGAAATTCAACCAAAACAAACACACACACACTGTTAGGCTTTTATTTGTGCACATAACTTGAATCGATCTGTGGAATATGTCACAGTGTCTTTCACAGGCTTTGGCTGCTTTACTTTTTACTAACCACCAGATGGTTTTCGACACTCTCAAAGCTTTTGAATTTTTTCTTAGAATTTTTTTTTTTAGTGTAAATAATGCAGGAGGCGAACGCAGGTCCACACAGACACCAAACGATAAAGATGCTCTGAAGTAAACAAGGCGCTAGTTCATAGACAAGTTGTGATACATCTCATTATTTGCATCTCCTTCTGTCTGATCCCAACATTAGGAAAGAGTGGATGAACTTTATTTAAGGAAGATCCTGCTGGCGTTATAAGAACTTGGCCTTTGTTCACTTCATTTTACTGCAGATTCGTTTACTATTAAGACACAATTCAAGACAGGATTTTCAGAAAGATTAAAACTCAAAGACGATGAGGTTCGACTATATTGGATCTGACAGTAATGTCGCAACACAAGTGTGAGGAACTGTTTTTATTATGTGCTCACTATTGCTCTGTCTGTTATTACAGATCGTTTGAACTGAGTATGTATGCATTTTTTTACCGAAATCACAGCAGTGTCCATCCGATACCAGGGATATCGGCTGTCAATCACACACAACTGTTAGCCAATCACAACAGTGTGTGTTTACTTCAGTATACAGTCCACCATGCATATTCAAACAGAGCATTCTGATGGGCAGATCAAAACAAAACAGAAAATATCCTATTACTGCTAAAATATTATGTTTTTTATGTTTCAATTCAATTCAATTCAAGTTTATTTGTATACCGCTTTTTACAATACAAATCATTACAAAGCAACTTTACAGAAAATTATGTTTCTACAATATTTAGTAGTAGCTAGTAGTTTGTGCACGTTTGACAGGATTTTAGAAAAATAAAAATAATAATAATAATACAAGACGTAGTCAGCTAGATGATGAACTATCAATATTATTAATTAATAGTAATTATAGGAGGCAGGCACACATGTAGCAATAATTGTTAGTTCTGTTTGTTGATTCAAGGTTAGCATCATCTGGGGTCCTCTGAGGGTCAGCATCATCTCTTCTCAGGTGTTCTGGATCCAGACTGGAGCTTGTGTAAATCCTAGTTACCACGGGATGTAAATCCCGTGGAAAAACATAGAAACAAAATAGAGACATCATTAGCATAGCTGCTGATCCAACAAAGTAAAATTAGTTTAACCCAAGCTAAAGAATAAAAATGCAGATGCAACTACACTCACAATTTAAGAGATACATTATTCGAATGCTTGGCGAAAGAGATGCGTTTTTAATCTAGATTTAAACAGAGAGAGTGTGTCTGAACCCCGAACATTATCAGGAAGGCTATTCCAGAGTTTGGGAGCCAAATGTGAAAAAGCTCTACCTCCTTTAGTGGACTTTGCTATCCTAGGAACTACCAAAAGTCCTTATAGGTAAGTAATGATAATTTGTAACAGATACGGAACTTAATAGGTAGCCAGTGCAGAGACTGTAAAATTGGGGTAATATGATCATATTTTCTTGACCTGGTAAGGACTCTAGCTGCTGCATTTTGGACTACCTGTAGCTTGTTTATTGACGAAGCAGGACAACCACCTAGAAGTCCATTACAATAGTCCAGTCTAGAGGTCATGAAAGCATGAACTAGCTTTTCTGCATCAGAAACAGATAACATGTTTCGTAGCTTGGAAATGTTTCTAAGATGGAAGAATGCGGTTTTTGTAACATTGGAAATATGATTTTCAAAAGACAGATTGCTGTCTAATATAACACCCAGATTTCTGACTGTAGAGGAAGTAACAGTACATCCGTCTAGTTGCAGATTGTAATCTACAAGATTCTGTGTGGTGTTTTTTGGTCCAATAATTAATATCTCTGTCTTATCCGAATTTAATTGGAGAAAATTATTTGTCATCCAATCTTTTACATTTTTAACACACTCTGTTAGCTTAGATAATTGGGAAGTTTCATCTGGTCTCGTTGAAATATATAGCTGAGTATCATCAGCATAACAGTGGAAGCTAATTCCGTATTTTCTAATAATATTACCAAGGGGCAATATGTATATTGAAAATAGAAGGGGACCTAGGACAGATCCTTGTGGCACTCCATATTTTACTGATGATAAATGAGATGACACCCCATTTAAGTAAACAAAATGGTAGCGATCGGACAGGTAGGATCTAAACCATCTTAGAGCCTGCCCTTGAATACCTGTATAGTTTTGTAATCGATCTATGAGTATGTCATGATCTATGGTGTCGAACGCAGCACTAAGATCAAGTAAGACTAGAAATGAGATGCAGCCTTGATCTGACGCAAGAAGCAGGTCATTTGTAATTTTAACAAGTGCAGTTTCTGTGCTATGGTGGGGCCTAAAACCTGACTGAAATTCTTCATACAGATCATTTTTATGCAGGAAGGTGCTCAATTGAGCAGACACAACTTTTTCTAAAATTTTAGACATAAATGGAAGATTTGAAATAGGCCTATAATTTGCCAGTACACTAGGATCTAGTTTTGGTTTCTTAATAAGAGGCTTGATAACCGCCAGCTTGAATGGTTTTGGGACGTGACCTAAAGATAACGACGAGTTAATGATATTGAGAAGCGGTTCTTCGGCTACAGGTAACAGCTCTTTTAGTAATTTAGTGGGTACAGGATCTAATAAACATGTTGTTGGTTTAGATACAGTGATAAGTTTATTTAGCTCTTCCTGTCCTATATTTGTAAAGCACTGCAGTTTATTTTTGGGTGCGATGGATGAAACTGAAGTGTTAGACGCTGTAGAATCTACATTCGCTATTGTATTTCTAATGTTATCTATTTTATCAGTGAAGAAATTCATAAAGTCATTACTATTTAACGTTGGTGGAATATTTGAATCAGGTGGCGTCTGGTAATTTGTTAATTTAGCCACTGTGCTAAATAAAAACCTTGGATTGTTTTGGTTATTTTCAATGAGTTTGTGGATATGCTCTGCCCTAGCAGTTTTTAGAGCCTGTCTATAGCTGGACATACTGTTTTTCCATGCAATTTTAAAAACTTCCAAGTTAGTTTTTCTCCATTTGCGTTCAAGACTACGAGTTACTTTCTTGAGAGAGTGAGTATTACTGTTATACCATGGCCCAGTACGTTTTTCTCTAACCTTTTTCAATTTGATGGGGGCAACAGCTTCTAATGTATTAGAGAAAATAGTGCCCATGTTGTCAGTAATTTCGTCTAATTCATGTGTATTTTTGGGTACAAATAGCAGTTGAGATAGATCAGGCAGGTTATTTGCGAATCTGTCTTTGGTGGCTGGAACAATAGTTCTGCCCAGACGGTAACGCTGAGACATATAGTTAATATCAGTTATACGCAGCATGCACGATACAAGGAAATGGTCTGTAATATCATCACATTGGGGTACAATATCTATAGCAGTAAGATCGATTCCATGCGATATAATTAGATCTAGTGTATGATTAAAACGATGAGTGGGCCCGGTGACATTTTGCTTGACTCCAAAGGAGTTTATTAGGTCAGTAAACGCAAGTCCTAAGGTATCATTTGCATTATCAACGTGAATATTAAAATCTCCCATGATTAGCGCCTTATCAACTGTAACTAGAAGGTCTGAGAGGAAATCTGCAAATTCTTTTAGGAATTCTGTATACGGCCCTGGTGGTCTATACACAGTAGCCAGAGCAAGAGATACATTAGATTTCTTTTGCATGTCTGACAGTGTAACATTTAGCAGAAGTATTTCAATAGAGTTAAACCTGTATCCTGTTTTCTGGGTAACATTGAGAATATCACTATATATTGTTGCAACACCTCCGCCACGACCAGTCTGACGGGGCTCATGCTTATAACAGAAGTTTGGTGGAGTAGACTCATTTAAACCAAAATAATCATTTGGTTTTAGCCAGGTTTCAGTCAAGCAGAGTACATCAAAACTATTTTCTGTGATCATTTCATTTACAATAACTGCTTTGGGTGTGAGTGATCTAATATTTATGAGCCCAAACTTTAAAAATTGTTTTTGTTCATTTCCTTTACATTTTTCTGGTTTAATTACGATAAGATTTTTTCTAGATCCTACATTATATTTTGACCTCACTATTCGGGGAACAGACACAGTCTTAATAGTTTTTACAGCACAAGTACTTTTATCATTTAAGCGGGTGGAACAAAACTCATCATAATATTTATTAGAGAATTGTCTTACTAGTCAATTCATAATAATAATGTTATTATGATTTTATGTAAAATCATAATAACATTATAAGTGGACCTCAGAACAATACAAAATAATAAAAAATAAAGGCTGTACATGACCCTTTCTCCAACACACTCCACATGCATTATACAACACGCATCACACACGCATGGAAACCAAACCCCAACCTCGAAGGCTGAGCTTCGTTCACTTGTGGGATGGGATTTCTGGAGTTCAGCTAATCTCAAATATGCAGCTGTAAGTGATGTCATACTAATTACAACAGAGTTTAATGGCTTTAAATAAAAATCTAATTTAGAACAACAACTGTTCTGCTGAAAGTATGTGATGCTCAAGGAATCAGAAATTGATTAGTTCAGCTCTCGCTTGCCAAAAAATCTTCAGCTGTTCTAATTTGAATAAGAACGTTTGCCTAAAATGCTTCACTTTATATTCAGGAATCCACACATGGTAAACTAACTACAAAAGTGTCACAAATTGTTCTTGCAAAGGTCACTACACACACTAATGCACTCTGCTCATGTTGATAGTGCTTTTTTTTGGTCAACAGCACAGATCCAAAAGATCTTTAATGATTCCAGTGGCACTAATCAACCACATTAGCATTATTTACACCAATTAAGAAGTTCAACCATTCCTTCAGTCTCTCCTTAATTCTTTTTTTCCAGGGATTTCCAGACTCCTCTGTCCACTTTGAGCTCAAAAATGTCTTTGAAGTCTCCCAGAGCTTTAATATGTCTGTAGTTTAACAAAACATTCACATATTCACAGTTCTATGACATTGATCCCTTCATATGCAGGTAAACAAAATATTTCATATTTCAGTGAGTCTTTTATTTGGATCTACTATTAGCTTAATTTAGGAGATCAGTCCCTGAAGCAGGAAGCTGAGAAGGTAAATAGTGAGCTTATGAGTAGGGCAGGTTATCAAGTTTACCATGATGCTGTACCTGAATTTACCATCGAGTATTGAGAAATGTCTTGTCTTTTGGTTCCTATTTTCGATACTTACTTATATAAGTATATATATATGCATCGCATAGATTTTAAAATATTGCTTATTACTTATAAAGCCCTGAATGGTTTAGCACCTCAGTATTTGAATGAGCTCCTTTTACATTATAATCCTCTACGTCCGCTACGTTCTCAAAACTCAGGCAATTTGATAATACCTAGAATATCAAAATCAACTGCAGGCGGCAGATCCTTTTCCTATTTGGCGCCCAAACTCTGGAATAACCTACCTAACATTGTTCGGGAGGCAGACACACTCTTGCAGTTTAAATCTAGATTAAAGACCCATCTCTTTAACCTGGCATACACATAACATACTAATGTGCTTTTAATATCCAAATCCGTTAAAGGATTTTTAGGCTGCATTAATTAGGTAAACCGGAACCGGAAACACTTCCCATAACAACCTATGTACTTGCTACATCATTAGAAGAATGGCATCTACGCTAATATTTGTCTGTTTCTCTCTTGTTCCGAGGTCACCGTGGCCACCAGATCCAGTCTGTGTCCAGATCAGAGGGTCACTGCAGTCACCCGGATCCAGTACGTATCCAGACCAGATGCTGGATCAGCACCTAGAAAGGACCTCTACATCCCTGAAAGACAGCGGAGACCAGGACAACTAGGGCCCCAGATACAGATCCCCTGTAAAGACCTTGTCTCAGAGGAGCACCAGGACAAGACCACAGGAAACAGATGATTCTTCTGCACAATCTGACTTTGCTGCGGCCTGGAATTGAACTACTGGTTTCGTCTGGTCAGAGGAGAACTGGCCCCCCAACTGAGCCTGGTTTCTCCCAAGGTTTTTTTCTCCATTCTGTCACCGATGGAGTTTCGGTTCCTTGCCGCTGTCGCCTCTGGCTTGCTTAGTTGGGGCACTTCATCTACAGCGATATCGTTGACTTGATTGCAAATAAATGCACAGACACTATTTAACTGAACAGAGATGACATAACTGAATCCAATGATGAACTGCCTTTAACTATCATTTTTGCATTATTGACACTGTTTTCCTAATGAATGTTGTTCAGTTGCTTTGACGCAATGTATTTTGTTTAAAGCGCTATATAAATAAAGGTGACATTGACATATACTCAATGCTATTGAGGAAATCCATTCTTGAAACATGATTTTTGACTCGTGAATCATCTGAACCATTTCGGACAGTAATCGATATGAAATGCTAAGAATCGAATGAATCACGATTTCTATAACGCTTCAATGCTTTCAAAATATATACACATTAAAAATACTACAAGCACAAGTGAATGGAGATTGTGTTCATGCCCTCACATCTCTCCTTCACACGCTCCACTGTTTATCGTCTTTGACTGTCACAGGATTTCGCTCGCCCTCCGTTCCTCGATGTGTGATCTCTTCATAGGACTCGTGGCCAGTAATGCTAAAGTGAAGTAAAGTGCAGTCAAAGGTATTTATTGCATGGACGGAGCAGAAATGTTAACGGTCTAAAGCATACGCACAGTTCCATTGATTGATAAATGTTTTTTAACAATGTTTTTGAACCAAATGTACAAAAGGAAACTGTTAAAATAACCACAGCATTAACAACAACCTCGAAATAAGAGCGCAAGGTTTATCTGATAATCAGATGCATGAAAGTATTGTTCGTTGCTTTAACAAAAGGACATGGCAAGCGCTTACTTTCGGAGTCATCATTCCCTGATGAAGAGGAAAAGTTAAATACTATAGCATTTTATTTTATGAAAATGAGATGAAGAAGTTTTCACACTGAAAGAGAAGTGACTTTTGGTTGTTCCTAGGATAGCAAAGTCCACTAAAGGAGGTAGAGCTTTTTCACATTTGGCTCCCAAACTCTGGAATAGCCTTCCTGATATTGTTCGGGGTTCAGACACACTCTCTCTGTTTAAATCTAGATTAAAAACGCATCTCTTTCGCCAAGCATTCGAATAATGTATCTCTTAAATTGTGACCGCAGTTGACGTGACGTGACATTCAGCCAAGTATGGTGATCCAATTCGTGCTCTGCATTTAACCCATCCAAAGTGCACACACACACACACACACACACACACACACACACACACACACTGTGAACACACATCCGGAGCATTGGGCAGCCATTTATGCTGCGGCGCCCAGGGAGCAGCTGGGGGTTCAGTGTCTTGCTCAAGGGCACCTCAGTCGTGGTATTGCCAGCCCGAGATTCGAACCCACAACCCCAGGGTTAGGAGTCAAACACTAGGCAACGACTTCCCCACGACTTAATTTTACTTGGTTGGAACAGCAGCTATGCTAATGATGTCTCTATTTGTTTCTATGTTTTGCCACGGATTTACATCCCGTGGTAACTAGGATTTACACAAGCTCCAGTCTGGATCCAGAACACCTGAGATACATTTCTGTCATACGCACATAAACTGACAGTCACCACTTATAAGCTACTACTAAATATTGTAGAAGCTTAATTTTCTGTAAAGTTGCTTTGCAATGATTTGTATCATAAAAAGCACTATACAAATAAACTTGAATTGAAATCTGTATAAAAAGCAGAATGAACTGATGAAACATCGAGAAAAGAAGCACAAATAAATAACATTAATGAATGATACAGTGCTAATTGACCCATTTATTACAGTACAGATGCTATAAAGTATATTTTCTACTGAATTATCTGCAGAAAATTTAAATGATTGTTTCTAGCATATAAAAAAAAATCATAAAATTGCCATTAGAAGAAAGAAATAAAGAATACAAATTCAAAATAAGATTTAAAAAAATCCTTTAAAAATAAAATAAAACAATGATACATACATAAATAAAATAATTGTATTTGACATTTCTGTCACTTCTAAAATGATGGCTACGCCCCTGTTATGACAAAATGTTAGCCTGTATGTAATACTTTTTAAGCTCTTTTTTGTTGATTTATTTATTTTTTTAATATTGGCTTACATAAATTTCTACATATGCCATGTCATGCTATAGCATCATTAAACTAGCATCTAAAAATGGACAGAAGTATTTTTCCCCCCATAATCATAAAGACTGCTGTGTAATTTGACTCTTAAGCACTTAAATTTCACCAAATTTTTTGTGGATGGTGGTTTACAGTCGGCTCACCCAGATGAAGAGAGCGACAGAGGCCAGACGAGAGGCTAGAGGGCGAGAGGATCTTCATAAGTAGGTCTGACCATGTCTGAGGGCCAGCATTTACCAGTGTGTGTATCCTCTGACAATGAGAAGAGACTACATATGCAAATGAGCACTGATTAAAGTCATTGATGTGTTAATGTTTAATATCAGCAGTCAAAGAGCTCGTCCCTACCCAGAAGCCTCCACACCCATCTAATGAGAGATAAGAGCGCTAACCTCACTCCTGCAGTTTAATTTGGTTGATATCTTGTCTCGTTCTCTGCTCCTGAAGGTTTCTCCATAAGAGGTTCTTCAATCACTTCATCAGTTACCTTTATGACATTTTCACATATTATGCACTGTGACCTCATTTGGTTTTACGTGCTCTTTCTATGCTGGTTCAGAGAGTGCATGTGAATTTCTGCATTGCTGTTTCTCAGTGAGCTCTTGATATCGTTGTCATCATGGTTTTTACTCTCATCTCTGCAGACAGCCCTCAGGTTTTATCACAAATTCTAAACTCTGTGTCTTGTCAGGATTCGGCTGTTCTCCCAGCCATCAAAACACCAGGGGAGCACTTGAAAATGTGAAAAATATGTCGCTCTGCTAAATTATTGATCGGGGGCACACACACATGACCTCTCTCCACACACACACACATTTGAGTTGTTTTCTCCTCAGTGTACTCGCAAATAGGTTTAAATGGAAGGTGTTGGAGCATGAAGACGGCAGACAGGTCTGTGAAACCTCACTGACGGGAGATTGGCTGGATGTGGTCTCCTCGTGGCTCTGATGCCCCACTAAAAGCCCGTCTGCAGGACCCCCACAGCTTCAATCAGCCACTGAGTCTGAGCCACTCTCCACCTGTCAATAACACCTATCTACGGCTGACTTGATCCCTCGTTCCACGTCTCTACAGCTACTGTTGACCATAAATACTGCATGATGGGAAAGGGCTGTTTAAACAGGATGAATAGCCAGTTAAATTAAAGTTGGCAAATGGATTAACGGTGGAATGAGGTCCCTGGTGCAAGTCGTGAGCGCGGTGAGCTTTGTGACAGATCCATGTCGGGAACCCCTCACTCAGCGGGATATTAATGACCACTTCGCTTCAGCGAGTGTAGATCTCACCATCAGAAGAGCAAAAACACTGAGTCATGAACACTGCGTGATGATCTCTCCAGGTAAGACAATGCCATCCAGACTGCACCTGACTTGATGTGAAGTGAAAGTCTCTCTATGTGAACACTACAGTCTTTGGCATCAATTATTAACATCTTGCTGAAATCATCTAAAACAGCAGCCATGACACACACATCCGCTCATGCTCATCAAATGTGTGCATGCACCTGTGTGACCGCACAAGATCACGGTTAACCAGCTCCATCAGGACCTGAGCAAAAGCTTTCAGCATCACATGCATCATTCTAACCGGTCTCTGTCCTGATGTCTGCTGACCGGGGCTTTTAGCACAGTAACCAGAGCAGAAGCCTGTGTACATAAATGCAACACTAACACACTTTCCAAGAGAATGACAGCGTGCCGCAGTGGTTTCAGGCCACATTAAGAGGACAGTTGAGGTCCAGCGCTCTAGCACAGCCTCGTCTCCCAATCAAAGGCGGCCGGTCTCAGCGAGTTGACAAGTGTGGCGAGAGGCGACCCAGTCAAGCGAACATCTTTCTCCAGACATGAAGTGACATTAACAGCAGCTGGAGAGAAGATGAAATGTCAGAGAGCTCCTGTTCCCAACATTTCCTGAAGACGACATCGAGGACATGCCCCGGCCTGCTCTCGGGAACCGCTCCAGAACCCAAGCTGCTTTAGCTGGGTATAATGCCCCTCATCATCAGCCGGAGCCTCTCATACGCCTTCACGAAAGGTGCAAAGTGCTAAATAAACATATAAAGCCTGTTTGACAGGCATGTTTCATGTCATGAGCGCTGTAGCCTCGGTCATCGTCTCCATATGGCCCTGCAGGAGCTTTAGGGACACGTCTCGTCCCCCTCAGCACAGAGTCAAGAGGGTTTGTATGATATGAAGTTACTTTTGTACTGCCCTTATATTTAATATCTGACTAGAATCTTACAGTCGACCTAATGAGGGGCATTTAATGTCACTTCCTGATCTCTGCAGGGTGACTGTGAGACTAAAGTTTGGATGTGAATGGATGTCGTCCAGTCAATGCTGTGGACAGCAGGTGAAGATGATGTAGAATCATCCGTCAGGTCATCCTTGTCCATATCAGATAAATCAACAGAAAGCTACTTATGTTTGGTCCTCTTAATCACTGAAGGTCACCGGTCATGCAGTTCACATTCAATAAGGTGTCCTCCTGCACTGAGGTCAGAGAATGTGTGAAATCTAATGCTCATGATAATCCAAGCAGAGACATCTGCGAGTTTACAAACCTTGTGAGGAAAAGACACAGTCACGGCATCAACAGTGATACTGGTCTCTTAAGGCCTGAGAGCACTGATTCGTTTCCACTTAATGCCTTCAAACCCAAAGACAGATTCACTGGCATTTCCATCAGACAGTTACCTGTGCTTTTGTGCGACTGCATTTACCAAGCATCAGATGGAGTAAACACTGCAGTGAAAGTGTGCTTTTGTCTAAGCCAAGGCCAGGTCCTGCTCGCCTCTCTCTGAGAAATTTTAAGACATGTTTCCCTTTTCATTCAGAGGACTCATGCCTTTGAGGTGTTTTTTCATCACAGGTTGTGTGTTTGACGCCTGCAGCAGAGCTCTGTGAAAGACTACAGGCTGTTTGCAGAGATGAGGCCAGAAAAACAGCCTCAGGACAGAAGCTGCTCTCCCAATGAATGGAAAGTTTAATTTTCCTTCACACCACACAAATCTCTCTTTTCATTTCTGTTACAGCCCTGTTGCTGTAATGGCTAACCCACAGAGGACAGAGCTAAACACAGACAAAGGTCTGAGGAATGAGGACACGCATGATGATAGCACACTTATGACCCGCTCACACTTTCTTATCCAGTGGCACTGTTTCACAGCACTGAACTAGTCGGTGTTAGTCAGTTTTAAGTGATTTTAGGATGAGGGACAGTCTAATTCAAGAGAAAATCAGACTGGACTAAAATTCTCGTCTAAGACAAGTCATGACCATTGTATTTGTACAGATTTAAATTTACATTTTAAATGTTAAAAATGTGTACATTAGTAAACAAACTACAGCTAGTCCAAAATGCAGCAGCAAGAGTTCTTACTAGAACCAGGAAGTATGACCATATTAGCCCGGTCCTGTCAACACTGCACTGGCTCCCTATCAAGCATCGCATAGATTTTAAAATATTGCTTATTACTTATAAAGCCCTGAATGGTTTAGCACCTCAGTATTTGAATGAGCTCCTTTTACATTATAATCCTCTACGTCCGCTACGTTCTCAAAACTCAGGCAATTTGATAATACCTAGAATATCAAAATCAACTGCGGGCGGCAAATCCTTTTCCTATTTGGCGCCCAAACTCTGGAATAACCTACCTAACATTGTTCGGGAGGCAGACACACTCTTGCAGTTTAAATCTAGATTAAAGACCCATCTCTTTAACCTGGCATACACATAACATACTAATATGCTTTTAATATCCAAATCCGTTAAAGGATTTTTAGGCTGCATTAATTAGGTAAACCGGAACCGGGAACACTTCCCATAACACCCTATGTACTTGCTACATCATTAGAAGAATGGCATCTACGCTAATATTTGTCTGTTTCTCTCTTGTTCCGAGGTCACCGTGGCCACCAGATCCAGTCTGTGTCCAGATCAGAGGGTCACTGCAGTCACCCGGATCCAGTACGTATCCAGACCAGATGCTGGATCAGCACCTAGAAAGGACCTCTACATCCCTGAAAGACAGCGGAGACCAGGACAACTAGAGCCCCAGATACAGATCCCCTGTAAAGACCTTGTCTCAGAGGAGCACCAGGACAAGACCACAGGAAACAGATGATTCTTCTGCACAATCTGACTTTGCTGCAGCCTGGAATTGAACTACTGGTTTAGTCTGGTCAGAGGAGAACTGGCCCCCCAACTGAGCCTGGTTTCTCCCAAGGTTTTTTTCTCCATTCTGTCACCGATGGAGTTTCGGTTCCTTGCCGCTGTCGCCTCTGGCTTGCTTAGTTGGGGTCACTTCATCTACAGCGATATCGTTGACTTGATTGCAAATAAATGCACAGACACTATATAACTGAACAGAGATGACATCACTGAATTCAATGATGAACTGCCTTTATCATTTTGCATTATTGACACACTGTTTTCCTAATGAATGTTGTTCAGTTGCTTTGATGCAATGTATTTTGTTTAAAGCGCAATATAAATAAAGGTGACTTGACTTGACTTTTCTATTTCAGAACCTCAACACAACAAGCGGCTCTGGGTGGTTTAAAAAAAAGTGCTATGGCCACATGAAAGTCTTGAGTTATGGTTAATACTGCGGTGAAATACGTATGAATGTCCAGTGATGTGGGTGTCACAGGCATCCAGAGAATCACTAGAGATAGCAGTGAACATCAGCTGTCACACATCAATGTCACCCAGGACCCTCAGCGCACACACAGACACAGACCTGTTGCTTACTGGAGGACTCGGGGAGATTTTCTGATGAAGCCATCATGAAAAGTGAAACACATCGGGTCTGCAGGGCTGAGTTTTCACACAGCCATGAGGAGATGAAATCAAAGGCCCGGTGCTGCCAGCGCTGGATGAGGGCTTCTGGTCACCGAGGGGTTTGTGTAGTAAAGAATGTGTGAAACGTGACATTGAGTTAAAGGACAGTTTGATTCTTTCTGTGACTCTAGCCGAAACTTTATTTGAGCAGATTTCTGAGTCTTCTAAACACATCTGATCGCCTCATGTCTGAACTCCTGATGATTCAGCTACATCCTGCCAGATGTACAAGGGGTCAAATATACTGCCTCACATATACTATTAGACATAACAGATGTTATGGCCTTTCAAATCACTTTTGGTGCAATAAACAAGTTTTAAAAAATATCTTAAATACATTAGTATAATTTCATAAGGATTCTAAATTAATCATTATGAATTTGCACAAAAAAAAGAAAAATCAACAATTTATCAATGATGAATGGAATCAAGTTTAACCAAACACTGCTACATAATAGTGTCATGCAATCCAAGAGCTGAGCCTGCTGTTATTCCTGCTTCATCATCATCATCATCTTAATCATGAATACAGACTCAACAGAGATTCAGAGGAAACACTTGATTCACAAACCAACTCAGATTTAGGATTCATGAGGGAGAGTTTGTTCTGAGAGTATGATCTCTGCAGGTTTCTATCACTTATGTCTATCAGAATCTAACGGTGTGTGGAGGCCGGTCTGATCCATGTGTGTGCGTGTGTGTGTGTGGACAGATAAAGGCAGCGGTGGTCCTGTTCTCTCACAGAGTCCTGCTCGGCTCCTGTAAGGCCCATAGATGAAATAAACACTCTACTGAGGAAGATTAAAGCTGCGTTCTGAGGAGAAACACCATCTGTACTGCATACATCAAACAACATCTCTCTCTCTCTCTCTCTCTCTCTCTCTCTCTCTCTCTCTCTGTCTATGCTCTCTAGACCTCACTGTCCTCCATCCTCCTGCCGTCTCTCTCTCCTTCAGTTCAGGATTATAAAGTCACACATATTAACAATCAGGGCACACACGTATGTCAAACAGGATCTCAGAACACAAACCACAAAGATAAACAAACTAAAGATCGAGCTGATCTGTGAAGGACACACGAGGATCAACGAGCTAAACAACCATAAACCACAAATCAATTAGTGAATATTTCCATTCAGTCACGGCTCGTGTCAAACCATCCCTCTAAAGCAGCATTAAACATGAACACGGGTGTGTGTGTGTGTGTGTGTGTGTGTGTGTGTGCGTGTGAAGTCAAAGATCTTACACTTCAAAGCTGCTACTCTGAACTGCTGCCCTGTCAACATTTCTTTACATATGGATCTCATTAACGCACATTTGCATTAAACTCTATATTTGTCTGTGTGTGTGTGTTTGTGTGTTTGTGTTTGTGTGTGTGTGTACAGTGTGTTTTTCAACTAAACAAATATACTCATGCAGACCTCTGTCATGTTAATGAAGCTCCAACTTCAGCTACATTAACAAACTTCCAGCTTTGACTGCAAACCAAGACTACCATCTGAGAAGCCTAAAGTTTATTATTATTATTATTATTCATTATTTAGTTGAAATCATCTGTAAGATCATATGCACAAATGGAGATATGAAGGAGAAGATCGTGGATAAATGTAAGCTGTCATAATTTACTCCTCATCTGTCACTTCACACCTGTATGAACTTATTGGTTCAGTGAACAATAAAGGAGATGCAGAGCAGAATTTCAAAGCTGCACACTTTCAGAACCAATGTGAATTCTTTCCTAGTGGCACAAACTCAAACCTCATGTGCTTTTAGTCAAACATCAACATGAGAGAGAGGAAATGATGACAGTAAACTAAACTTCTGATCAGACAGGCCACACAGAGTCTAATCACTGATCACACCATCTTCCAGTGAGAGACTGATGCGCTCCAGTGTGTGTGTGTGTGTGTGTGTGTGTGTGTGTGTGCGTCTAAACGCTGAAGATCCAGTTCACACATCCATGATGAGCAGCGCTACATCATCATCCGCTTCCAATCAACTCGCAGCGTTTCACAGTGACAGAAGCTACTCAAAGTGAGAGAGAACCACACACACACACACACACACACACACGCACGCACACACACACACAAAACCCAATGTAAACAAACACTTGTTGGTTAAAGAAAAACACAGGTAAATGGGATTCCCTCTAATGACACACATTTCCTGCACTCACACAAACAGCCACACATTTATGCACTGTATTTATAAATGTAAAAATATATATATATGTATAATATTATACATATTATTTTTATATTTATGTATAATAGGCATGATACTTCATAAATGTCCTGTATTACCACGTGTGTCCATCATTTATTTAATTTTTTTTGTTTAATGTTCTGAACTGAACATGATATAAAGATAGAGAGCCAACCTTGCAAACACGAGGAACAAAAATAAAGAATGGCAAGAAGTAAGAGAGAGACGACATGTAGATGAGCCGCAGAACTGAGAAATGAGGTGAAGAGATGTGAGTTCACAGAGCAGAACAGTGAACTGATGACAGAGAGAACTCTGAGCCACTGCTGACCCCTGCTGGAGGACACAGGAAGTGCCCCCCCCCCCCCCAGCAGAGAGCTGCCATGTGTCTCACACACGTCTGTCACCTCAGCACCTTCAGTACAAACTATTCAAACAAACCACCTTCTCTGGGTTTACATCACGTCACAGCTACAGGATGACACTGGAGTAGAGAAGAGCTTGAATTGATTAATAACTGATGAACTTCACAGTTAATGAACTGAATCAACACTGAGCTGACTGGAGCTGAATAATGCCACGACTGTCTTGCTACAGCTGCTTTACAATAGGTTTTGGATTTGTCTCATATTTGATGAAGTTCGCAACACTGATTCTGTTACTTCCCTGTTTATCACTATGAGCTTTGAAACAAGCTCTCTTTTATAAAGTGCTATTGAAATAAAGGTGACTTGACTTGATATTTATGTGATTATCTGATTTATAATTAACAATTAACATTAAATTATAACACTATAAGCTGTTACTGATCAAAATCCAGCTCAGAGGTGGAATGAATGCATTTATGAACTGCGAGTGCATAAATAATGTTATGAAATATTAAATGTAGAAATATGACAGGATTTATTTTTTTCTTATATGAAACTAGGTAGCGACAAATCATTGTCCTTATGAATGAGTCATTGAATCATTCACTCAACTGATTAATTCAAAAACTAGGGCTAGCTCAATATAAATCGCATGTGATAACGCACATCTTGTCAGTAAAGCTGGTTCTGTGATTAGTAGTAAATCTCTGTCATCTGCGCTCTTTCAAATGGAGCAGCAATTACTACACAGATCCGTTGTTCACTGACAAGCTGCACAAAAACACAATCATATTTTGGCCTTTTTTTAGCAGCTTATCAGTGAACAACGGCTCTGTGTAGTAAATGCTGCTCTGTGTGAGAAATCATGCAGCTCTATCAAAAACACTGAAATATTTAGTAATGAAACTACAAAGTTGTCAAAAGAGAAAAAGCAGATAACTTTTTTTTTCTAAAATATGTTGTAATATTACATTTGCAATAATGCTGATATTCAGTAAACAACCACTCTTGATTGTGTCGTTAACATTAAAAATAAACTAATTCAGAGGCATTTTTGCCCCCATCTTTCAAATTTTGGGGGTGTTTTTATTCATTTTGGTGGTGTTTTCACCTTAAACCCCTGTAAACATCACTGTCACTGGTTTCAGAACAGTTAGCCGCAAGCGTCTTACAGAATCACACTGATTCTCACACATCACCATTCACTGCTTACATTTTCCAATGCTTTTCTGCCTGTCAACTTCCTTTTCTTTCTCATCTATCCAATAAAATGAAATGATAAAATAGTAAAAACAACAAAAGAAATAAAGCATGTTATATGGCACTTAGTGCAGCAGCTAAATGACTGGCAGTGAAACAGAAGACACAAGCGGTTCAGTCAGACGAATGGTAGATTCTGAAGGAGTTCCCACAAGAGCTCTCAGGTCTCAACAGTGAGGGGGAAATAAGTGATAGGAGAGAACAAGAGAGAACAAGTGATCTGAACATACAGAGGGCAGGACAGGAGGATCAGTTGTGTTTGGAGAGGCTTTGGAGTGGGCAGAGCAGGTGGCACGCGGGCAGCGCCCATCCCTTCACCTGCAGCCGACACTCGAGGGCCACCTGGCAGAGACAGACAACCACAGTCAGCCTGCTGTGAGATGAGCGGCCCATTCAACACAACCACAGCGGGAGGAACCCTCTCTGATTGTTCTGCTGTGAAGAGGCAGACATTCTCATGTGTAAACAGTGCTGGCGGTGACATCAGCGGCTGGCCAGCCAATGGGAGCTGCCGATGGTGTGTGTGGGTCAAGCTGAAGCACTGGAGCTGCCAGTGTTACAGATCTGTGGTTTCAACAGACAACGACAGCAGCCAGTTCACCAGAAGACCAGGAGCATGTTCACACAGCTCGAGAGAGATCATGATGAGAGAGAAGACAACAAACTGAAGCTAAATCTGGAGAAAGTCAACCCACTAACACACAGTCACGCTAGCAGAGAAACTTGGGGGACTTGAGAAGAGAGCAAGAGAGGAAGTCAAGCATCAGAAGACACATGCAGACATCGTTAGAATCAGAATGAGATTTACTGCCAAGTATGCTTAGATACAAGACATTTGTCTTGGGTAAAGAAACTTCCAGTGTACAGACAAAATAGCAATAAGACACAGATAATGAATATGAAAAGATGTATTCTAAACTACTGCACATTCCTCTGATCATACATTCGACATGCAGCAGGAGGCCAAGACTCCGTTATCTTCATGTATTGACCAGGACAGGCTGAATCTAAAAGATCCTAATAATCACAACTCCACAAGGAAAGAGAAACTTCTACAAACTAGTTACTGACAGCACTGAACACATCAATATTCAGGAGCTCAAACTGAGACCAAACACACTTCCAACACAGCAGCGCTGCACAGACTTCTCCAGGACAGAAACGGTTTGTCCATCTTCCTCCAGCTCTACTAACTACATGTTCCTGTGGAGGACTGGAGGACCAGCGGCCGGTGCTCATCCACACAGAAACCAAACTTCAGCTGTGTGATTGCCTGTCAGCGCATGTTCTGCACACTGCATTGAACAGCACCATGGGACGCCAGCGGCGGGACAGACACCCAGGAGTCCTGATGAAAGTGTGCACCACTCAGTGGTCACTATACTGGCTTGTAATTGAAACTGGAGGGAGGTGTGTTCTTCCAAGTTTTGTTCTAGCAGGGCCAAGGTCCATCACAGTTTCAACAGTCACGGGACAGTGCCCCCTCAATTCAACATATGACACCCATCAGGATACACATCATGGTTCAAGATGTCCCCATGCATTACAGTGCAACTGGATCATGACTAAGTGTGTCCGCAGCTCTTCAGACTGGCTTCTGCAGCTCACACAAGCAGGCATCTGACACCGGACAGACATTCGACAGCATCAGCACAGGTCAGACTGTCTGACCGATTAGAGTCTGAGGGTGTGGAGCGACTCCACCAATCCATGCGTTTTTGTAAGATAAAGATCCAGATTTCAAATGTAATAAACCCTTTTTTTCTCACTTCTGCTGTTGGGAATCGGAAGACGTGCAGGCAGATGTTGTAGTTGGAGCGTGGAGAGAGAACAAAACAAGCTTGTCACAAATTAGAAACACAAAACAAGGATTTGCAAAATAAGTCGAGAGGAAGCTGGCTTTCCTTTGCTAAAGTAAGGAAATTGTTTTCTTTGCTCCTACATTTCCCAAAGGCTCGCGCGACGCATAGATCTTCATTCTTCCACGTCCCACAGTAAGCAGATGTGGGGAAAAAAAGTGTTTATTACGTTCGAAATCTGGATATTTATTTTACAAAAATGCATGGATTTACTACAGAGGGCCTTTATTCACCCGCGGAGCCATGTGAGGGACGTTTTATTACAGATGCGCACACTTTATTTCACGTCTTCTGAACTGTTGACAACAAAAACCCACTTACCCCCATTGAAAGACTTGGAAGAGCAAAGAGAATATTTAATATAACTCCGATTGGATTCGTCTGAAAGAAGAAAGTCACATACACCTAGGATGCTTCGAGGGTGAGTAGAAGATGGACGAACTTTAATTCTCATGTGAACTAACTTTTTAACACCAAAAATATTACAGCCCTCCAAAAGTGTCACAAGTTTGTAAAAGTGAAAATGGTCAAGATGCCCTAAAATGACAGAAATAATGGATAAAGAATGTTCTGCAGCTTCTTTTTGGACAGATGCAGTCATATATCCGTTGTATGTACAGAACATATGTGTGGGAGTGTGTGTGTGTGGGGGGGGGGCATATCTGCGGCAGAGGTGAACTGAGGGCTCTCGATGGGCCAGTCAGTAAATATTTGAGAGCAAATTTCATTAACGCTGGCTGTATTCATGTAGCTTCAGTGTAGCTCTGTTTGTGAACTTCAGCCTGAGATTGTTTAACCCTAAGATCAACACACATACACACATTTACTGGTATGGACTTTCTGAACGTCACACACACAAAGACTCTTCCACACACACAGCTGTTCCAGTTTCAGAGCTCAACAGTGTTCTGAACAGCAGATGTTAGACACGTGTTAGGGTTAATTACTACCTGAGTGGGGATATTCCCTTCATCCTTCTATTGCTTTACATAAGCTAATAATAATATAACTCTACACCATGGGTCAGCAGTTCATCTGTACTAACGAGCCCTGATACAGAGAAAAAGAGGTCATTTCATATTCAGAAGAAGCACGTTCTTTCAGATTACACCAAGTGTGTGTGTGTGTGTGTGTTTGTGCTGATGTATGCATTTGGGAGTGTTAAATGTCTGTAACACTTATAAACTTATGCATTTCATTATATTATGACATGAACAATACATTATGAAGTTAAGTGTTGTTTGCTGTAAAGAAGGATGCACAAACAAAGCAAATATTTGATAAACAGAAGGTTGTTGGGTTTGAACAGCTACTAGAACTACTAGATGCAGTCCGGAGGATGAAGACAGGAAGCATGGTTTGTGGTTAGTTAGTGGATGGTGTAGATAGTGAATGTGATTTTCTACAGCTGTTCCTCATTTGCTGGATGAACCACATGTGACCCTGAGCAGAACTGACTTTATACATTTACTAAAAATCACCAAAACACTGATGTCAAATATCTTGTAGGAAAGTAACGTTAGTGAAGAGTAAAGATCACATGATCTGATGAAGGACAGTCAGACATTCATAAATGTGTCTTCAGTGTAAAACACTGGCAGATGTAGCTCTTATCCTCAGTGTGATGAAGAACATCTGGAGGTGTTTGCAAGCTGAGGCCCATCACTCCTCACGCGTGTCTCATTGACTGCTAAGAGCCCAGATGATGAGTAAACACAGCCAAACCGAGAAACACTTCACCCAGTCTGAACCTTGCTGGACTCGCCCCAGTGTAGATCTCATCAGTCTCACACACACACACACACACACACACACACACACACACACACACACACTCTACAGCATTGACAGCTCTTCCTGGACTCAGTGGAGCTCATGGTGAGCCGACAGACCTGAGAGCTCAAACAGGACTAACAGAGATCTGCTCAAACCTGACGGGAACCAGCAGCGGCTTCAGATCTACGCATCGAGTCTGATGTAGCTCATTCAACAGCACCGTATGCAGGACTCGTTCCGGTCAGATCAAACTCGTTCTTAATGTGGCCTTCTTGATGTCCGACTAACTTACAAACCATCGTGAATAAATGAGTAGCACTAAATAAATGATAACTTCTTTAAGTACCATATCAGTGGACAAGGTCATTTCACATGCTGTCGATATGTTTGTCTTAGCCAGCGCTTACCGCCACGATCAATAATCTTGCTGCAAACATCACCTTGAAACCGAGGACTGGAAGAGCAGCAAACATCATTAAAACCAGGAGGATCAAACTCAGTCGAACCCTAATGTTCAGATTATTCACTATTGCGGGAAGACAGTCTGTGGGAGCTAGAGAGAGTGGACTGGACCGAGAGTCACTCCAGAGTGTCCGTTCAGCAGACTATGGCCACAAAACAACATCTGTGCAACAGTTAAACAGCTGATTAACAAAGCTGATGCAGATCATGGAGTGGAAGACAGCAAGAGGAAGCAACACAAATCAACCTGGATGAATCAGAACATACTGAATCATTCTGGTCAAAGCAGCTAATAATGATACATTTCTGTGATTCAGCATGAGTGAAGATGTGTTTTCATGTTGAGGAAACCACAGGGATCACATAGGTCTAATTTCCCAAGAATTAAGAAGCGATGCCATATCCAAAAGACCAGCAGCTGAGTTCAGTGTGTAACTGTTCTGCTGAAGCATTGCTTCACGAGTCTGATTCTACACTGACTCCTGCTGCTGATGTCCTCCAAACTAGAGATTTTAATATTTATAACACCACATGAGAAAGAGTGCTGTTATTACACAATATCAGCATGACTGAAAATGTGATAGACACGATATTGTAGGCTGGTGATTCCTAAATGAAACAAACCGGTCTGCTGAGCGATGGAATACCTCAGCAGCGGGGGTCAGGAGATCTCTGATCATCAGTGAAGATCCCAGTCACTCACATCACTCAGACCCACCGCACTGCTGTACTTATACACCAAATCTAAATAAATCCATAGAAATCTGCTCAGAGTTCAGTGCAAAATGGTGACATTCGGTGACACCACTGAGCATTAGCATCCGGCGCTGGACCAGCAGAAGATTTAGAAGAACCATCTATATAAATATATAAATACGCACACACACACACACTGGGGAAACAGTGGAAACAGTCACAGTTTAAGCAGCGCTGCAATACCAGCCAGTGATCTGCTCCAGGAAGGGTTCTGTATGATTGGAGACGAACACAAACAACAATGCATTCTAAACAAATCTATATATTTACATAATCAACACACAGACATTAATTACACTGATGCATCATTTCACTGCTGTCAAACACACAATGGCAGCAAATTCATCTCACAAGGAAACTTTGTGTTCAAACAACTGGTGCTTTACATTTATTCACCATGTGGCTTAATCATAAGCTGCCTGCAGAATCACCCAAAACAATTTACATCTATTAAAACAGCATGACTCACAAATGGCTGAGAGGAATCATGGGCCGACTGCAACATAAAAATAAATTTTACCCTGACCCCTGTCTGCATTACTAAAACTGCACACTCTTACTCAAACTTTTGTGTTTCATTTAGTACTAGAGCAAATGTTAAACAGATGGTCATATGCTGTGAGAGTCACTCTTGGATCCATCATCAGACACTGACGGCTGCTGGTCGGGGTCAGAGGTCAGTGGTCAGTGGTCAGACTAACCCTGGAAGGACTGTCGGGCTCTCTCCACCAGCTACTTGATGGGGTAACTGGCCAGATCTCCCCGGGCGTGTTTGGTTTTGCAGTATGTGCAAGTGTTCAGACAGCTGTGGGACAGAGAGAGAGAGGCTCATAAACATCAGGAGCGTTACAAACACATCTGACCACTGACTGCAGACCCATCATTCTCCAGAATACTGTCAATGTGAATAATGACAATGACACAGATGAGATGACACACATCAGTGTGCGGTTGCCAGATGTCAAGAGTTGAATCCCCCATTCAGAGCTTCTCTCTTATAAACAGACACATTTTCTGCCCAGTATTTAGTCAGCAACCATTGACACACTCTCTGATTTGATTTGAAATGACTTGAAGATTTAAAAAACTAGATGATTTGAATATCTCTGATCAGATATTCTGATCAAATGAAAGTGTAAGAGTGTGTCCATTAGTCGATTTTTTATTTAAAAAATATTCAAGTTACTTGACTACTCGTGGTTCATGCTACTGTAAATGAAAAGTGAAAATGTAAATGAAAATTTTTTTTATCAATAAATATATATTAATTCATAGCCTTATGCAACAATTACGTATATAAATTGTCAAAACTATAATGACATTACATATTTAAAATTTCATGTAACAGCCAGTATTTGTATTTGTGTCTGTAACAATCACAACATTTTTTTTTCAGTTATCACTGAACAAGTATGCTGTGTTAAACTAAAATAATTATTAATTTCTAAATTAATATAATGCAAGCAGAGAGATGTCATGACAAAAATTTAGTGATCATTTGAACATGACTGAACTCTTTAAGCAAGTCTTAATGTTTAGTGAACATCACTAAACAAATGTGCGTGTCGCGCAAACCAGCAAAAGATAAAGATGCAAACATTTAGGCCAAATAGAAAATGTATCCATATCTAAGTTGATTATTAGCCTGCTCTCACGAGAGAACTGGTTTTTGAGAGACTGAGGCGCGCAACGCGGCTGTTTGTATCATATCGTAGCCTAAGGTTTAAAGCATTTCCTTTTAAATATATACAATAGAATGTGTATGATGTATTATTATAGGTGATATTATTCTTGCCAAGCTATGATTTCTGAGAGATGCACGGAGAGACAACAGCAATGCGGTGTTTGATTTGCGCTCTTTTCATTCATAAAGTTTACATTCATTCACTTCACACTCGTGACTTTAGAGGTCTGTGTATAATATTGCGCTGATCCCCGGCTCACCTGTTATCTAGCAAACACCGGACAGTGTCAGCTTCAGCTGAGTATACAGGCAGAATTATTCCTTGTCTGTTATTAATTTTTGTAGCCATTATCCGTGCCATTCGGAATAAGGTATTCGGCTTCAGGCACACCCCTATTTACATATTTAAATTTTACATGCAACATAGATAAGGCCATAGAAAGTAACAGCTACACGCAATATTGTAATCCTAAAATTCATGTTGTACTTGCAAACTCTTTGTATGCTTTGCATGCATGCTCGAGTAGTCGATTGTTTTCGACAGCGCCAACTAGTGGTTGAAGTAATCGATCACTCAACTACTCGACTAGTCTATGCAAGCCCTAGTGTCCATTCACACGGCTGTGAATAAATCTACTGTCAGGCCTTCTTACTGACAAACTGTAAGAAATCCAAATATGATCTCAGTTGTTCTACACTAAAATACCTCAGACTCAAATTTGACTAATAAAACTAAAACCTAAAATAACAGGACTTGGTTAACTAAATATGATAAATACAAAAAAAAGCACATTTGATACAGGACTGAATTGAATAACAGCTGAGTATATTAACACCCGTTATGAGACAAGGTTTATTCTGTGTTCATGTGTCCTCATGTTCATCACACGCTGCTCTCGTCTCAGACAGACACACATAACACTCAGAGAGAGACTGGAGCAGAATGAACGGGATTCACCGCTGACTCTCCTCACTGGGCCAGACGAGAGCAGGACCACTGGCCACGTATCGATGCGGACATGAAAGGTTCAGTAGACTTGTTGCTTTAAATGAATGGTTATTGTCATGATGTAAAGAACAGACACTGCTCTTTGTTAATAATTGGAATCTTTCCTGGGAGCGTCCTAGGCTTTTTTGCGCTGATGGCCTGCACCCCAGCAGAGGCGGAGCGGAGCTGCTCTCTGACAACATCTCCAGGACACTTCGCTCCATGTGACTAGTAAGACAATTCTCTAATAACTATTATGATGACTTCTGTTCTACACGCTCAAAAGATAGAAGTACTTGCACTGTCCAATCTGTTAAGACTGTGTCTGTTCCCCGAATAGTGGGGTCAAAATATAAATTTAATGTAGGATCTAGAAAAAATCTTATGATTAAACCAGAAAATTTTTTAAATAAATGTTTGGCCTCATAAACATTAGATCCCTCACACCCAAAGCAGTTATTGTGAATGAAATGATCACAGATAATAGTTTTGATGTACTCCGCTTGACTGAAACCTGGCTAAAACCAAATAATTATTTTGGTCTAAATGAGTCGACTCCACCAAACTACTGTTATAAGCATGAGCCCCGTCAGACTGGTCGTGGCGGAGGTGTTGCAACAATATATAGTGATATTCTCAATGTTACCCAGAAAACGGGATACAGGTTTAACTCATTCAAAATACTTCTGCTTAATGTTAAACTGTCAGATATGCAAAACAAATCTATTGTGTCTATTGCTCTGGCTACTGTGTATAGACCACCAGGGCCGTATACAGAATTCCTAAAAGAATTTGCAGAGAGAGGGGAGAAAAAAAAAAAAAATAATTCCGGTTCCCAGACGCACTGCTGCTCGGCCCTCCACCAACTGGGTGATCTCCTCCGCGGTGCCTGGCGGTGGCACTGGACGGCCCTCGGCGGACGGCACGACACTCCTCCGCCGCCCGGCGACGGCTCCTCCGGTTTTGGGCAGCCGGCAGGAGTCCCCCGTTCCCTGCTCCTCCCCGTTTAGGCGGACGGCAGCAGGCTCCGACTCTCTGGCAAACGGCGCCGACTCCTCCGCTCCCTCACGGACGGCAGCCGCCCCTCCACATCGCGGGCAGCCGGCAGCGAACTCGCCCGTCCCCAGCAACTCACTCCAGCCCACCGCCTCGAGCGTCCATGGCGGCATCCTCCTCGCCTGCTCGATGGCACCGCGGATTCACCACAGCGGCGAGGGATCTTCAGCAGCGCGTCCCTCCTTCTCCCGGGCTTCGGCACCACTGTAATAATAAAAACTCCATAATCATCGGGAAGAAGGAGACGGGAACCGGCGGACAATCGAAATTACATTTTAATAATTCCAATATAAACACAAAACAGCACACCAGCCCCTCACGGACGACTGATGCGCTCAAATAGAAAAAAAAAACATAAACTAAAGCCCAGGCCTGGTCCTCTCTCGTCCTTCACTGTCGTCACTCCAGTTTTATATCCTTCCATCTCCTCTGTGGGACTCGAGACCGGTGGTGGGTCACAGGTGTCGCTGATTTCCCAATCACTCCACCGGCCTCGCTCGTGTTCCCACATCTCTCGGCCCCGCCGCACTCGTCACAGTTATCAAGCCTCTTATTAAGAAACCACAACTTGATCCTAGTGAACTGCCAAATTATAGGCCTATTTCAAATCTTCCCTTTATGTCTTATTTTTTTTAAATGTGTGTCTGCTCAATTGAGCTCCTTCCTGCAAGAAAAAATATCTGTATGAAGAATTTCAGTCAGGTTACATGCCCCAATATAGCACAGAAACTGCACTTGTTAAAATTACAAATTACTTGCTTCTTGCGTGAGATCAAGGCTGCATCTCATTGCTAGTTTTACTTGATCTTAGTGCTGCATTCGACACCATAGATCATGACAAACTCATAGATCGATTACAAAACTAAACAGGTACTCAAGGGCAGGCTCTAAGATGGTTTAGATCCTACCTGTCCGATCGTTACAATTTTGTTTATTTAAATGGGGAGTCATCTCATTTATCACCAGTAAAATATGGAGTGCCACAAGGATCTGTCCTAGGTCCACTTCTATGTTTAATATGCATGTTGCATAACGTACATTATTATACATGTAATATTATTAGAAAATATGGGATTAGTTTCCACTCTTATGCTGATAATACTCAGCTATATATCTCAACGAAACCATATGAAACCTCTAAATTATCTAAGCTAACAGAGTGTGTAAAAAATTTAAAAGATTGGATGACCAATAATTTTCTTCTATTAAATTCGGATAAGACAGAAATATTACTTATTGGACCAAAAAAACAGTACACAGAATCTTGTAGACTACAATTTGCAACTAGACGGATGTACTGTTACTTCTTCTACAGTCAAAAATCTGGGTGTTATATTAGACAGCAACTTGTCTTTTGAAAACCATAGTTCCCATGTTACAAAAACAGCATTTTTCCATCTTAGAAACATACCGAAGCTACGAAACATGTTACCTGTTTCTGATGCAGAGAAGCTAGTTCATGCATTCATATATATATTATATATGAATATTGTAATGCACTTCTAGGTGGTTGTCCTGCATCTTCAATAAACAAGCTACAAGTAGTCCAAAATGCAGCAGCTAGAGTCCTTACCAGGTCAAGAAAATATGATCATATTACCCCAATTTTACAGTCTCTGCACTGGCTCCCTATTAAGATCTATATCAGTTACAAATTATCATTACTTACCTATAAGGCCCTAAATGGTTTAGCTCCTGCGTACCTTACTAGCCTTCTACCACGCTACAATCCATCACGCTCCCTAAGGTCACAAAACGCTAGACTTTTGGTAGTTCCTAGGATAGCAAAGTCCACTAAAGGAGGTAGAGCTTTTTCACATTTGGCTCCCAAACTCTGGAATAGCCTTCCTGATAATGTTCAGGAATCAGACACACTTTCTCTGTTGAAATCTAGATTAAAAACACATCTCTTGTGCCAAGCATTCGAATAATGCATTTCATAATTTGTGATTGCAGTTGTATCTGATCAAATGTGCATTCTTATTCTTTAGCTTGGGTTAAACTAATTAATTTTACTTTGTTGGAACAGCAGCTATGCTAATGATGTCTCTATTTGTTTCTCTGTTTTGCCACGGAATTGACATCCCGTGGTAACTAGGATTTACACAAGCTCCAGTCTGGATCCAGAACACCTGAGAAGAGATGATGCTGACCCTCAGAGGACCCCAGATGATGCTAACCCGGAAACATACAGAACTAAAAAAGATTGCTACTTACTATGCAATCAGATAATAATTGCTGTTGACTATGTATTAATGTGTTGTATTCATTTTTTCTGAAAATTCCTTTCATATGCACATAAATGCAGTGTCACCACTTATAAGCTACTACAAAATATTGTAGAAACTTAATTTTCTGTTAAGTTGCTTTGCATTGATTTGTATCGTAAAAAGCACTATACAAATAAACTTGAATTGAATTGAACACAGAAACAGCATCAAAGCCTCGCTTCAGCTGCTCTCCTGCAGAAGTCTGGCTCAGCGGTAAAGAGTCTTTTGTCGAAATGCTTCAGAGCTGATCAATGAGCGTCTGGCAGGAGGACGTTGTGCTGCTGTTGGTTTGCTGAACGAGCTCCAGTGAGAGCCGAGGCTCCTTCAGACAGACGCAGAGACGGGGCTCTCTGCCGGGGGTCAGGAGCATCCAGGAGCTTAGAGGAGAGAGAGCATCATTAGAGAACAGCAGCAGCATCACCGCTGTTCTACAAACAGGGCTGAGCAGCTTCATTACCGGCTGAAAGCTGGAGCTGGTCAGAGTCTGGAACCGTCAGTCTACTTTTAGTCATGCTGCATGGTGGTTAAATAAATAATCACAATTATTCTGTTTAAAATTATAAGAGGGTCATTCAGTGTCAGATCAACCAAATTTCAGAAACTTCCCCAGGTAAAATATTTGATTTTGTTCATATTTTTCTGTAGAAAGAAAAATATAGTGATAAAACCAAAAAATATTAAATGTCACAGATGTGCATTTACTGAGTAATTTGTAGAGGAGGTCAAAATGACAATTTTCACCTGAGAGTTTGAGCCAGTTTACAGTAAAATGACTTTAGAAAGCATAATTATGTTACAATTACACAGAGATTGCTACTGTAGGTCTTTTAGTAAAATCTGTTGACTTTAGCAATCTTTGTTTCATTATATGCCAAAGCTGACAGTTCAAAAATGGCAAAAAGTACTTTTTTCACACAATTCTTTTATTTTTATATATATATTAAAGGTATCTTAATATTCTTTTAGATTCTGGTTCTTAAACTTTCCTTCTGGTAACTTCATTTTAAAGGCCATCGAAGGTTCAGTCGCAGACACATGGAGATCTTAATGTTGCTCCATGAGTAGTAGATTGGTCAATTGTTCATTTTTTCAGTGGACCAGAACCAAATGTGGCTCACTTTACATACAGCTAAAACTTTTTTTTTTTTGTCTATTTTAAAGAATAATATCTTAAGAACAAATAATATTGAAACTAAAAATGCATTGTGATTTTCTATCAACAATTACATAGAACACACTCACAGGAGTGTCATCAACATGGGCCAGCCTGCATTCTGGGAATTCTATTCACTTCCTGCCTTACACACCTCCAGGAGAACACCTCGGTCATCATGCCAGCGCGAGATGCTTTCATCCACGTGTCCCGTCTGAGATACAGGCACATTTGAGCAGATCTAAAACAATCAGTGTGTCATCATTTATTGATACAGGTGCTGCGTGACTTCATAATCAATAGATGCATGAGCGCAGAAACAATCACTCCATCTTTAAAATGTGTGCTATCACCAGGAGCTCCAGGGATTCTGCAGGTCTGATGAAGATCAATTTAAAACCTTTTCAATTCAGTAAAGAAAATCTAAGGAATAAATCAAATGGAACAAAATACACGATAGTCTCTAAATGTATTGCATTAGCATTAGAGTTTTGAAACACAACATTTTACATTAATTTTACAAACAACAAATAAGCTTAACGCTTGAATACCTCTGTTCCCAGCATTTAATGTCATGACTTTATGAATTGACTTGACTTTATGATTGTTGTTCACTCCTGCGAGCCGTCAGAACAGAGCCGAGAGCCGGTTGTGGATGCACTGATAAACAGCTCATCGATGAGGCTCCAGAGGTTCAGTTCATGCCACGCGGACAGCACAGAATTATCAGGGTCTGATTAGACACCTGCAGTAAATAACTTCTTAATTACTTCTGCTGAAAGCTGCTCGCCACGGCTGCGTGTGCCTTTCATTAATTACACCAGCGATACATACAGACAATATACTTCATCACAGCACGGGGATAACAGGCCCCTGGTGAGACTAACCCACTTTACTCTTTTTTACTTGTTCAACAGTCCTGTGACAATGCTGAGAGCTCCCCAGATGCTCCCCGCTCCCTCCATTTATTAATCTGAGCCCTTGCAAGTGAGACGCAGCTAAACTACACTGAGGACGGGCCAGACATGAGCCCCACACGCGTCTGAGCCGACGATAACAGCTCACACGAGCATGCGCTAATAATCATGCCTCGAGTCGCTGCGCTGGTCTGAGGCTTACTTACTTAAGAGCATGATTAAAGAAGTCTGAACTGTGAGTTTCACAGCTCTTCCAGCGGTTCATCAGTGTGTTTGAAGGACGGAGGAAAGTCAACTGGGCTGGGAAGAGAGAGCTTCAGAAAAAGACAACAACTTATCGAGACTACAACACTGAACAGTGGAAACAGCTGGATCCTGAAATCTAAGCCCATTTATCTGAAAGCAGGAACAGGATTCAGTTTTCATATCTAATGACAAAGATAAAGAACATCATCAACCAATCGCATAAACACAGAACATCTCAGCAGTCAAGAGTGTGGCCTGGTGAGAATATGAGCTCACAGCCGCAGGGATTGTGGGAAACCTTGGGCGGGATTTAACGATGCCAAAGGGATGATGAAAGGAGAGCTGGGTTGGTCTTCCATGTCTGAAGAGAATCTGAGGGACGAATCATGTTCTCTTCCATTATTTGGACCCAGTCTAAAGGAGGAGCTTTTATCCAGAAACAGCGTGAGCAGAAAATGAGCAGATCAACATCCATGTCCAAATGATCTTAGATTGTACAGAAACCAGTCTTTTTTTCTCCCATCAGACATCAGGAAATGGTCTGATCTGGGGTCTGTACAGTAAGCTTTTTGTCTCAGGTCTAGACGCTCTCAGTCAGGGTTTGTGTTGTCCTCTTTTACACTAACGGAGGACTCCAAGAGTCTCTGTGAGCACTCCTATAATAACCCTGAGATAATAGCTGATTATCAGATGTGATTCTTATTTAGCCCAAAACATTTATTAATCGCTCCATGATTCCACGTTAGGCTGGTAGTTTAACTGGTTGTATGTAAATTGAAACAAGAATTTTAAAATTACACTGGTATCTAAAATGTCATAAATGTACTTATACATTCTCTCTCAAAACACAAGAAAGGTGGTTGACAGTCTGCATTCTGCCTGACAACAGCAAAATCTTAAAGTAAAGCAAAGTCATCAAGAGATGATGTACTGTACAGAAGAAACTTTCCAAACCAAAGCACTCGTGCTCCTCAAATCAGCAGCTTGAGTTCAGTCATCTTCATCATGTGAACGCAGCTTCAAGAAGAACCCAAAAAAAGAAATCAAAAGCAGGGCTGAACAGTGAATCGTTTCAAATACAGAGTCTGTAACTGAAAGGTGAAGTCTGCATGATGTGCGTGTCAGTGTAGTACACACTGAAGTGAAGCTACCTACTACCTACTGTTTTAATGGAAGGTAGCAAAATCTGACCGGATCAACACTGTTCATGTATCACAGGGCACGATTAAATAAATTTACATTTAACCAGTTTAATATGAAGAGAAATGTAGACCTTTGTTTATGTGTTTTTGCCCTACACTGAAATGAGATTTGTTTGCAATATCAATGACTCACTAACTTTTACGTTAGCTAGTTTTAGCTAACTGAAGCACAAGATGACATTAACGTTCTGCTTGAGCAGATGAAAACTGTAACTTAATGAGATTAAAATGAAAATGAATGTTTTTGTCTTCATTGGGATTGGGGTTGAATGCTTATGGAAATTTTGCTCTGTTTTGTTTGGATTTAGGAAATGTAATAAAATAAATGATAATGCCTATCATCTCAGGATACCTGGAATCAGTGTTACAAGTACCACAGGTACATGGTTTTTCCATTTTCAATTTGGGAATAAATAAGTAAATGAATTTAATAAAAAAAAAATTAAAATTTAAACCAATAAAATGGATTCAAGAAAAACTATAATGGAAAATAGAATCGGAAAAAAAGACCAATATCATAGCAAAAAAGATGACATGATATCTTCATAAATGAAGTGGCATTTGCTGGAAGTCGATATATCTTTTAGTGCTCCATCAGCTCATATCTTCTCTGATATTGTGCCTCAAATAGCCCAAAAACAAAAGCTTAAAAATACCCATTTGTTGCCAGATCATGGAATTGCAAATCAATTTTATTATATAAAAGCAAACAAATGAAAGGGATCATGTGAGCGTTTGTTTCCGGTTTCATTTGTTAAGCTTCTGTAGGTAAAGCTGAAGAGAGACAAATGATTAGACTCTTAATATTAAAGTTATTTGTAGTAAATAACTTACAAATCATCTGTACTGTGGTCCCAGTAAAGAGAGCTTTAGCTTGGCTTTGAGCTACTGGTTTCTGTCAGCACTGTACCATTGGGAGAGGATGGACGACTGCTGACCAAACGTACAGCTAGTGATCCTGCAAACGGCCTGCGAGCGGAGCGGCTCTCCACCACTCGTCCTCAGTAGATGTTCCCGCTGCGCAGCTGCTCGATGAGGCAGTGGCCATCCTCACAAACTGTCTGGGAAATCCTTCATGACCCAGTCTCACAATAAAGCCCACAGTTCTCATAACGGCAGGCGACCCACAGGAATAACCGCCTCATATTTCCAGAGCCATTGTGTGTTTCATCCAGAGTCACCTCAGGGAACAGAGCCGTCCGACAGCAGAATCATTCAGGAAGCAGGCAACCCTCCAGGGGCCCGAGGGCCGAGTCAGCAGGGGCCCCACAGTCAGGGGACCCTACGAAAGTCTAGCGGCAGAGACACCACCCAAACACCACCGATACCTGCTCATCCACATCAGCACAGACAGAGAACCGCTGGCCTAGTTCTCCTCAAACACAAGAGAAACTACTGCCAACAGCATGAGCTAAACTGTCTGGCCCTGGAAACAATGAACATAAATAATCCACTGAACGGGATTGTGAGATAACCCCTGAAAAATGGAGACAGAGACTAACTGAGATGAGGATCCCAAACGCTCTGGATTCAACACAGACCATACAATCAATCTTACAAAGCCACACATCAGATTACAGGCGTCTTCAGAGCCAATTACTGACCTCAACACTGGCTCACGCACACATCCTCAGTTCATACACACAACCAGACAACATCACTTCCACTGCATCCTAACAAACAGCTCCTGTATGGGGGGGCTACACAGGCAAAACATTAAGAACCATTTATCAAATGGCTTATTATAATAACACCCATAACATACTAAGCTTATTGTGCAGGGGCATTTTTTTTGCCCCCATACCTTGAATTTGGCAGTCATTCTTGTTCATTTTGGTGGCATTTTTGCCCCATACCCCCATTCATTTCCGACCCTGATTCCACTCATTCATGTGTATTTTATGGAACTCAAATATAGTGTCATTAAATGAGGCAATCGCACAGTTAAGGAGTGACAGCGCATGATAGTTTAAGGCTCATTAGATAAGCTCATACTGAACTGATAAATAAAATGTGTAATTATAACAGCCTCTGATAAATGAGCTGGAGAAAACAGCTAAAACACAGACAAATCCTGCCAATCCTTTCACGCTCCACCACACTAATATCTGCGACTCTAAAGACAGGGCTTGTTTGCAGATGAGAGGACACCAAAAAAAAACACCAAAGATCATGTGACACAAAACACGGCAGCTCTTCTCTCCTACTGCTGACCTTCCCAAAACTAAAGGACACAGAAAAAACCTGATACAACAGAGCAAAAACATAATTAACTCAACACTAAGCTCTGCTCAAGCTGGTTAGGAGGGTCATCATCATGGCATGAGCGTCTGTCAGACACCAGACTGAAGTCTGTTAGCGTGAGGAGACTCAAAGGCAGAAACAGACTATTACTGGAGTAATTCTGCCTGATTTCTGCATCATCCTGCTGTTTCCATCAACGGAGGCTGCTTTAGAAGGGCAGACTAATTCATTTGTCAGATTTGCAGTAACGGCCAACTAGTGCTCTTCAATCACTTAGGATTTAAGTGGCAGAGCAGCATCTGAGAAGACAAATAGACATGTCCATGTGTCCCTCCAGCTGACCGCAGGCTGATCCGCAGTGCAGCCACAGATAAACTAGGTTAGCGCTCTCGCAGGTGTGCAGCGGAGGCTAGAGAGGTCAGCGCTAGCGGGTCATCCTCCGTCTGCGGCCTGACAGAGCTCTACATCATCAGCAAGCGTCCCGTCCCAGATGAACCACATCAACCACAGACACACACCAACGGCTGCAGAACGATGAGCACACAGACGCTTAATATCCCCAAAACCAGCTCCAGCATGGACAACAGGCTACGATAACAAGACAACGAAAGCCATACTGACAGCAGGACAACAGCTGCATTGATGCTAAACGCACAACATGCTAACTCCAGTGAGCACATATGAGGAAATCTATTTCATTAGTGATGGACACGTCAAACAGAAAAGAAACGATAACTCAGTAGTTACAGTCATGTAGTGCTGGGTCAAGCTGAGCTCAGTTCACCAGAGCCATACTGCAGTGTGTACTGAATTGATCTTTATAATGAATTTATTGTTTAGAATCAAATAAAATAGGACTCCATTTCAAAAGAGCACCATTTTGCTTTCAGGCATGAGGTCAGAGTTTCAGAAGATCCAGGAAGGTCAGGTGAAGCCTGGAGCTCAAAGCGTCTTTAGCTTCATGTTTGCACACAGACTACAGCCAAAGGCAAGATGCATTATTTATGATGTGTTAATATAACACCAACACAATGTGAACGGCATTCTACAGAGATGCGTTTTTTAATATGTGCGACAACTGAAATAAAAGAATTCAAGAACATCTGAATTAATTTAAATGTTAATGGAGTTGTGTGGAGCTCTCTGGAGAGAGACGGCTGATATTATAACCAATGAAGCTAAATTTCAATGAAGGTATCCAAGGTCAAATTCTTATCAACAGCAATCGCTGGACATGAAGAGACTCCGGTGTTAGTTTTATACACACAATAGTGCTGTTGTTTCTTTACCTAAACATCTCTGAATGCTTCATCTGCCCAGAAGCTACAGGGAAATGCATCTTATGTGGAAATAAATGCATCTGGTGATTCGTAATGTCTCTCTTCCGTAATGTGCTCCAGCAGCGGTGAGGATTCAATGCGGTGAGGAACAGCTGCTCCAGACTGGGGCCAATTGGAACTCGTTAAACTAGCCAAAGCCATAAGCTAAATGTTTTCCACATGACACATGTCTCTGATCAGCAGGATGAGCCAGAAAGAGCTGCATGTGCCACTGGTCTAAGCATTCACGAGTGACTCTCTCTGAAGCACGAGACTATAGTTCATTGTAAGAGTGTGTAATTCATTGGTCAAGAACATATCATATGGGCATGAGCACAGCGTTTCTAATAATCCATTTGAAGACTTAAAACCATGTCACCTGGTCTCTTTCACTTCATCAGTCTGTACATCCCATAATCCACAGCAAACGGTGCGTGTCTATCTGCTGAACTAACTCAATCAGACCTCAAAGTGCCACCGATACCCCACTGTAACCAATAATTAAATTACAAATAACTGATTGCTGCATCACATTCACTGTTCTTCGCAGATGTTGACATTGTTCCAGTGATGTAAGCAGAAGAATCCAGATGTTTGTTTTTTAACAGGCAGATGTGTTCAGGCTTGTGTGAGTGACTGAGTGAACCGTCTCCATCAGTGTCAGGACGGAGGACGTCAAATACTCTCCTGTACCTGGAAAAGGTCATGTGTTCATCTAACTTTGCTTTATAGCAACACTGAGATTCTCAAAAAACATTCAAATAATTCCAGCTTCTTCAGGCTTCAGTAAACAAGCTCCTGCAATGCCACCATCATCAAATAAAACAGCAGCTATCAGGCATCTGGGAGAATGGTCACAGAGGAGCAGAAACACAATGTGGAGCTCAAGAACAAAACACTAAACTAAACATGTAACTGCACAGAAAAGCCCCATCTTACCATTATATAAGCTCAAAAGCACAAACGCTGTAGAAATATATATATATATATATATTTCTACAGCGTTTGTGCTTTTGAGCTTATATAATTATATATATATAATTATATAATTATATAATTGAGCTTTAACTTGGTTGCCTTGATTACAATATATATATATATATATATATATATTGTAATCAAGGCAACCAAGTTAAAGCCATGAAATCACATTCTGATGCATTTCCGAGTGAACCAGACCTTTAAAGAGAGACCAATGAATGGGGGGGGGGTTAACTTCAATTTTACTAGAATAACAGACCCAACACGATAAGATTACAGCAACAAACAATCTCTCAGTCCAATCAATCAAACATCACAGCCAATCAGAAGAATGTGTGGGCAGAGCATCGGCCTCACACTCAACAGCTGATAAACAAACAAAAATGGGAAATTCTAACAATCCAAAATACATACTGAGTGACTGAAACCCTTTTTTCATTAAATATATTTCTGCATACATACTGAGCTCAGAGATCTTCAGAGATCTGAGGTAAATTCCATTGTAACTTTCTATATAGCTACTGAAGGTATGCAAAGTGAAACACAAACTCAAATTCAGTGAATGACACAAGTGTCTGTGTGCTGCCTTTCAGAGTGTGAGAGTGTGTCAGGTCTGGAGAGGAGCTTGCTCAGCGCCTCAGGAGCTTAGCTCTGAGACCCGATAAGAGACTAGATGATGGATGGGACGTCCAGCTGTGAGAGAGGAGCCTGACAAAGAGCTCTCTGTCTGCACAGCCTACTAATGTCAGGCCTGATGTCAAAGTGGCCCGAAAGCTAATTATAAACGGCTCTGGAGTCGACTAAAGGCAGAGTGACATGGAGGAGCGTCACGCTTTGAGCTAATAACCTCACATTTGAAATCAGAGATCTGACCTATAAATCTAGCCGTATACAAACACTGGCTTGTTTAACTTCAGCTAACGACTCTGAAACATTTACACCATGTGTGAGTGTTTGACAGAAACGCTCCACACACTTCTCTGAGCCACTGACGTCTCTCTCACAGGACTAACACTCGAGTGTTGAATCCAGATGATGGTCAGTGTCAGTGTGTGTCTTCATGAGCGCTCCTGACGTACCTGATGCTCCTGTAGGGCAGATGAAGCATTCAGACATCCGAACGCCCCCTTTAACCTGCTGCCATTAGCAAACGAAGCATGAAACAATCATAGACACACAATCAAAAGCAATGCTCTTGAGAGACGAGAGCCCTAGAGAGTGCACTGCTGAACCCCAGAGAGATTCAGGTTATTAAAGATCTCATTGTGTCGAGATGAGAGCAAAACAGACAGATGTCACGATACTCCTGAATCTGCGAGTTCTCACAGCTCATAAACAACATGACTCACTCATATCTGACCTTCAACCACCACATTTAAAGAACTACAGCAAACACAATCAGACTTAGCCTGTTTCCTGTCCAAACATGAGCACTCGTAACATGTGAACACAAAACTCAGATGTGATCAGGGCACTGATTTTTGATCTTCTGATGTATATTCCTCCCAGCAGCAGTCAGGAGTGTCTTAGTTTATGCCAAACGCTGTTCAAACATCAGAGCCAGTCTGTAGTGTGGTTACCATAGCAATGACCCCTAATCATCGCATCAGCACAGTGATGAACTCAGTTTCACATGGTGAGGAGAGACGCACACGTCCGCAAAGAACCCAGCTCAAGATGGTCTGGTCTGCATTTCTTTTTGTAACTGACTGACCATAGCTCATGCAAGCTGTCACACAACAAAGAGCATCCATTTTTGGTCCAGTTGGGATGCCCTATCCGAACAAAGTCACAAAGTTTTAGTCCAGATCAATAATATTAACCAACTATAATATGAGTTAGTTAAAATGACCAGAACATAAGGTTTAAGACAATATTTAACAGAATGATAATTCATTTTCTTCAATAAAGGACCTCAAGAACACATGACTAGCAGCTAGACTTGGCTGAAACAGAAGATTGGTTTAGGAAATCCTCATGAATAAGCAGACTTCACTGGGCAGGAAAACAGCTAAAAGTCCCAAAGTCCCAAAACAGCGTGTTCTCCTCCCGTGAAGACTCTCCTACAAATCTCGAGGTGTTTCCATTTGCATCTCATTTGGTTCTAAGTGGCTCTGAGACACAAGTTTCTGACTAAGGCACTGGCATGCTGGGGGATTTGTTGAACGCTGTTGAGCAAACAGGCAGATTACAGAGCGATCAGACCTCGAGAGTCCTCCCAGAGGAGGAGAACGTCCCAGCTAACAAACCTAGCAAATCAAGTCAAGTCACAGCACTAAACAGGAACAAGTATATTTTATTTTCACCACAACATTACTTATTTTTACCAATTACATAAACTATACATTTAAGAATATTGTTTTTACATACACTTTTGAAAATAGATATATGAAATGAAATTATATTTTTAATTCTGAAATCAAACCCGCCAGTAGGTGACAAATCACTGTCTTATCGAATGAGTCACAGAAGCGTTCATTCACCTGATTCATCAGGAACTAAGCAAGAATGAGTCACTGAATCAGTCCGGTCGCTTCAGAGAAAGTGTTCAGTGTGTTGATCTGCTTTATTCAGTCAAGTACATGTGCGACCCGAGTCGAATCCTGCAGACGCTCATCAGACACACATCAATCACTGAGAATCTGTCAGAGACACTGATGAACGATCATAACGAGGACTCATACAATGTCTTTAAGCTCAAGTCCAGCGGTCGTTTCACTGAAGCTCCAGCAATGTGAACAATCTCAGTGTGAACATCACACACACAATCTGGATCAGGCTCCTAGATTACTGAGCAATGCTGTAATGAGTGGGTCAAAGAAAGTGTGAGGATGGTACTGTAATTACATTGGATGCATGGACCTGAGTGTGTTCTGGGATCAGTATCAGTCATACACAATGGCAGACGGAGAGAGTGCTTTGTTTGCTGACGGCAATGAACTCACTCTTTCACACTTCAGCAGAAGCTCACGCTGAAACATCTGGGACTCAGAGAGAAGCGTGCCAGACTCTTTGTGCTTGTGAAACAATCATGTTGAGTGTTTCTTATCAGAATCAATGTCAGATTCCTGACGGAAACATTCTTTTTATCTAATAGGACAAACAGGTTTGCAAGAAGTCCCAAATGGCTTGTCATTCAGTTTGATTCATTCAGACAGTTCAGGATTTGTGTAGCTTTTTTCAATCATGTGTGTTAATAGCACTGGCATCCTCAGGCCTTGGTCTTCTTTCTCGCTGACGAGCTCCGCTGCCAATTCAACATGCAGAATCAGCCGAAAAACAGCTCACGGTGTCTGAATAGAGCTTACATTACAGAAAACACAAAAACTAAAGCAGGCTGATGCTCAAAACACAGCCGACCGTCGTCATGGTGTGTCATGGGCTTTACACCTACACATATATAACAAACCACACACACACACCGGTCTTCATGTCTCATGGTTAATTTCACCGGTGGAATGGCTTTCTACTGTCCAAACTGTATTCTCTAAGCCCTTACCATGAACCTGCCCCTCACATAAAACTACAGACAATTTTATATTTCGAAAATACTTCATTCTGTGTGATTTATAAGCATGTTTCCCTAAAAATAATGTATAAAAAAAAAATAATTCCCTAAAAATGTTCCAGTATTACTATCCTTTGGCAGGACATTTGGCTCACGTATGGCACTTTTCCACTGCATGGTACGGTTCGGTTCTCTTTTGGGGGGTTTCGGGTTTCCACTGGGTACAGTGCCTGTTACCTGGTATATTTGTAATACCACCTCGGCTAAGGTTCCAAGTCAACCGTATCATTACCAAAACATGACGTGTAAACTCTGCTGATCATAGATTGGCCGGAGAGAATCATCACTGAACTTACAGCACAAACACAAAAGAACCGCTAGATTTGAACCAGCGAAGGAGCGAACAACTGTTTGAACGCCTTCAACAACCAAAAAGTGCCTGTTTTGTTGTCTGTTGAGGAAGTACAGGAAGATCAACTATTAATTTGACAGGTTGCTGTGAAGACCTTTGAGCTTCTGTTTGTATGTAATATGATGTAATGACAATAGGTTTTCTCAAAATAAAAGGGTAAGATGCTCATGAAGTGACTCTCAGAGCAGTTCTAGAGATCATGTTCATGTCTTTGTGTACTCATATATTGGGGTGGCACACTGTTCATTCACACACAGACACACAGAGCATGCAGGATTCAGCAGAGCTCATGTGATAGTTCTCCTCTCAGCTCTGGAAGTGATGGAAAGACGGAGGAGAGGCTGTGTGCACTTCTGATGTGGATAAACATACACAATAGAAAAAAGCAGGCTCTGTTTATCATTATTTTTTGTTTTTATGTATATTGTATTAAAGTCTTTTGCCTCTCATATGATTGTATTTAGCAGCAAGAAAACTGATTCACTGTCAACAGTGATGCCCACTATTGACCTCATCGCCAGCAGCTACAGTAGTCACTGCTAGTGTGAACGCAGCTGAAGTGTGTTTGTCTTACCCTGTGTTCATGCAAAGGAATTCAATCAGCGGGTTCTTCCTGATCTTGGGCAGACCCAGCCGCGCTCCTCCCAGACGCCTGCCTTTCTCCTTCTTCTGACCCAGCAGACGCACAAAGTGACCTGCAGCACACACACACGCACACACACACACATGCTCATCACAAGAGGAACAGAATCATCACACCGCAGGCCTTCAATACAGACTGATGCCCAAGAGAAGACAGAACAAAGCATACAACAACATGGACCTGAAGAATGGCACTCACACAACCAAAACAACCTGATCCACACACACACAACAATACACAAGCATCCCATCACGACTTGAAATAAACAATCCTAAATAAAGGAATAACAAGGTCTTTGACATGCAGCCAGACATCTTGAGCCTGATGGGTGTTACTGCACAAAAGCATCATGGAAACTGGGTTATTAGGGATTCTGAAAGTTTTCAGATTTATAAAGCCATGCGTATACCAGAACATGCGCAAAAATCTCCTTGTAACACCAAGTCAGATGAAGACTGTGTACGTGAATCTCCACCCTGTCTCCTCCTCGAAATAGCCATTTATGGAGCATCTAGTTTCAATTTCCATTTCCATGCAGATTCACATACTCGTTTAACGCAGACACCATGCTTAACGCAGTTAAGGATAAAATATGAGATACAGGCTATAAATGTGTTTTAAGACATCACTATTCTAATTTATGCAATTTGCCTAAAAGGTAAAAATATATTTTAGAATGTTTATAGCCTATATTTTTTATGGAAAGAGATAGGATTTTTTTTTCCATTGGTCTAGAGTCCTTACAGTGCACACATATTTATGCCTAGGTTATTTTTTTGTAACTCCTGATATGCGTAGAAAATTGCGTACGCACATTTCCATGACTATTTTGTGTGTACAGTACATTTATACATCAGACCCCTGGTCTGAGAGAGAGAGAGAGATGAAGGACAGAAGAGACCTGCAGAGATCTTTCATAAATGGACTTTTGTACCGCAGCATAATAAAACAGAGTGTGATAAGTCTGATGATGTCAGAGGTGCACATGACTCCACACATACACACACAGAAAGACACACACAGATTCACACACACACACACACACACACACACTCACACCACAGCCTACATTTACTGACATCACTTGATTTCTGCACCCAGACAGAAGTGTAATCAAATTTGCTAAATAATTCATACAACCATGTACAAGCAAATAATTGTAAGAAAAGATCCAGTGCCAGAGGTGTGACGTAATTTTCTGATGCAGGGCTCTGAGAGCCTCCAGTGTCTCCATCCTCTGGGAAACAGAGCAGGAGGACGAAGAGACGGACGACATCACACTGGACCCAGCCATACACCCAGATACATCCAGAGGAAAACAAAACAGACCTACAACTGATGAAGAACTTCAGACATCCTTCTGCTCTCAAACACACAGCAGCTTCATCTTTACTGACCTGAAACAAGCCGACCTGCACATTCACCTGAAAGAGTGTGATCACAGCAATGCCTAGAGGAACTGAGTGTGTGGGCATCTGCTGCTCCATCAGTGCTTCCTGATTATATTCATATGAACTCTATTAATCCACAATAACAGTTGTTGTTGTTTTTTTAGCTTTTACAACTGATACACAAAATGCATCGTGAGCAGCACACAAGAGTCTCGACGCATCTCAATGAAGTCTGATGACTCTACACTCTGAGAAGCATTTATTCTACATTATAAATTAGATTGAAATGTGTGCACCAGTACATTTCATTAAAAGCTGAAAATGAGCATCTCATCTATAATATTAGATGAATATTTCTCCAAACTCACTGTGACAAGCAGAATGGTGTCTATTCTCATTCACACTGTAAAAGAAAAAGAAATCAAAAGACAGAAGCGGAGCGGTTCAGACCATCAGAGAGACGAATGTGATCATTAGCAGAGATCTGATGATGGAAAACACGTTAACATCTAGTTTACCTGAAGCAGGATATCTCACGCTTCATCTAGTGATGCACACACATTCTGAGACAAACCAAGGTCTTGATTTCTGCTCTGAAACTCAGCAGATCTGATGTTTTATATTGAGCTTGTCCCAGTGTATTCTGGGATCACGTTCATGGCGAAGGATTAATGTGTAATGTAGGCAGTGCACTAGGATTTGGCCAGCACTCTATCCATAATAACACTTCCTCCAGTGAAAAAGTGTTCTGGTCTGAATCAGGAGAGAAATCTGCACAGATCAAGCAGCGTTTAAACAGCTCTTAACAAATATTTGGTGAGGAATTTGTTTCATCTTTTGTCTTCTCCAGATGTTCACTGATGGACTGGAGTGCTGTGGATTATTGTGATGTTTTTATCAGACTCTCATTCTGACGGCACCCATTCACTGCAGAGCATCCATTGATGAGACACTGATGAAATGCTACATTTCTACAAACCTGATGAAGAAACAAACCCAACCTGATCTTGACTTTATTTTATTTTTCATCAAAATGTTATTTTTGGGGTGAACTATTCCTTTAAGTGTGTGACATAGTGAACGTTCAAGAGCAGAACACCAGGTTTTTCTTAACAGCTAATTTGTGTGCTGAAGGTAGAGATGTGGATCAGCTCCTCCTTTATACCATTCTGCTGCTCTCTTCCTGTTGCTGTGGGGGGTGAGATGCTTCTTCCTCTTTCATGCAGCTGTGGTTTGATCAAGTGGACAGACAGAGGCAGCGGTCAGCCTCCGGTCTCCTCCTAACGCTCACAGCAGGAGAACAGATCAGATGAACAGAGAGCCAGAGAAACAGCCAACTCCAAACTCCTGCTAACAAGGCTATTTAAAAGTTCTTGTTTTACCTTCAGTGTTGAGCAGAAACCTGCTGTGGCTATAGAAACAAAGAGCTCTGTATGTGTGTGTATGTGTGTGTGTGTGTGTGTGTGTGTGTGTGTGTGTGTGTGTGTGTGTGTGTGTGTGTGTGTGTGTGTGTGAAGTGCACCCACTGTAGTAAAGTCCTGCTGAAGTACTCATGAAAAGCAGCACTAAGCAACCTGCCAAAACAAATTTTAAACTTTGAGCACATAGTATAGACACTTTTGTTATATGTTCTGTTTCTCCCATCATGCATCAGTGCTAGTCAAATTTTAATTTGTGTTTCTTCATCAGCATCATGTTACTTTGGGACAGACAGCTGTAGCAGAAGAGAAAGATTAACAAAGACAGGCTAATTATCATCTCTGGAATAATGTGCACTGATGAACTGATAAAACAAGGAATGTTTATAAAAGTAAACTGAAATTTTGATTTCAGTTTGTCCATCTCAAATTTCTATGTGCTTTTCTTCTCTTTCTTCTTAACACCTTCTTAACACTTGCTGTGGCGGAGCAGTTATTATGAAATATTGCTTTTGAAATAATTTCCAGACTTTTCCCCCCAGTAATAAATAAGCATGCACATTTCAGTGAAGTGCAGCAGTTACCGTATTGTGTTCAGCAGTGGTAAAAAATTATTCACACTGAATTTTCAGTTGATTTCTTCTTGTAAACACAGAGATGTGGATTCAGACAGAAATGAAATTTCCTCAACTTTGGTGTTTGTCAAAAAACAGTAAGTAATTCAGCAGGGGATTTTTGGGAGAAAAACACCAGCATTCTGGAATCGGACGGAAATAAAACCAAAGCATATTGCATATCATGAGAAACAGTTACCGTCCGAATTGTGCTTAAGACATCACACACTCCATATAAACCATCAACAATCAGAAAACAATGAAATGACGCGTCACAGGCGTCATCAGGTGAATTAAAGAACTGATCAGTGAAGTACACGAGCCTCTCAGTCCAGACAGTAATGAAGTCTTGAGTTTCAGACAGAAGAGCTGCAGACAGACACACAGCAATACTGAGCACTGGGGTTTGTACTGCTAACCCAGAACCACAAAATGATGGACGGCAGAAGAGCGAGTGATTTTAAACAAACAATGAAGAGCGGAGAGGAGCTGCAGCATCTGGAGGATCGACAGTCAAACATTCACACACGAACGGCTGCACACAACTAAGATTCCCATGTTCACAAACCATCTTCATGAGCTGGCAGTACTGCTGAAACATCCACTGTACTGTATGTGCAGTCTGTGACTCTTTCACAGTCTCCAAAGATTTCAGTCGATTTGTGCCAAACATCAGTCATCTGAACATTAGTGATTCCTTCATCCTTTACAGCAAGAACAATACATCCAAGTCAATCTGCCAGTAAAAGCACTAAACTAGTTCATCACCAAAAAAAGTCAAATCAAATGAATATGATCAGCTCTTCAGAGACAGACAGATGACTATACATACACAGACAGATAGGAGAGTGTGTGTGTGCGCGTGTGAGTTAATGTGAGTGTGTGTGTGTGTGTGTGTGTGTGTGTGTGTGTGTGAGAGTACCGTGTGTGTGTGTGTGAGTGTGTAAATAATATAAAGATATCGCTGTCCTTAACTTGCAACCTCCCACTTAATTCACTTCCTAAATTAAGTAAAAAAAAAACCTTGGACGCTTATAATACATGTATCTGGCAACACAACTGAGGCTGAGCTCGCATCCTCAATCACAACTCGCTCAAAGGACGAGGCCATGTAAACCTTTTCACGATGATAATATTTATATATTTTTTAAAACCAAGATAGCTTGCTGAAAAACTTCTGCTGCTTCCTCATCTACCTCAGCCATGCTGATCAAGACCTGTCCCGGTGAGCCTGATCGCGCCAAACCTGCCTTCCGTTTCAACTAAACGCCTTGCGTTTCCACTATAGTCTCTCTCGCACATACATACATTCTATGTATGTGTGTGTGTATATGTATATGAAAGGAGAATGTATGTGTGTGAGAGTAGAAATATATGTAGGTTTAAGGAGAATGTATGAGTGTGAAAGCAAAAATATATTTATTTGTAAGGAGAATGTATGTGTGTGTCTGAAACAAAAATATATGCATATGAAAGGAGAATGTAAGTGTGTGAAAGCAAGAATATATGTATGTGAAAGGAGAATGTATGTGTGTGAGAGTGCCGGAATGAATTAAGTATTTTACGTCTCCTCATATACGTGCAAGTGTCTCACACATATGTGCAAGTGATTCACATGTACATGGACGTGTTTCAATGTGTATCGCAAGTTTTCAATGGGTTTGGTCTCAAACGGCCTCCCATAGTGACTGACCTTGTGAGCCTCGTCCAAGACCTCCAGCACTCGATCGATCTGCTGGACCTACAGATAGAGACACAATGACAACATCAGCTGCGAGGATCCAGCCGGTCCTCACACACTCTTAAGGAGAACAGATGTGGTGTCTGTTGGACTCTACACACGACTTGTCTTCACAGAGCGGTCAGCTCTGCTTCTCAGACTCGAGCGTGGTGTGAGTGCTGGACACTGAGCTTTCAGTATCTTACAGAGACAAACATACGAGCAGTGTGTGTCATCTGATGCTCTCAGATCAGTCCAAACCATCAGTGACTCTAACAGTGATGTTATATCAGCACTGCTGCTGGACCGGGAACAGAACTACCTGCTGTTTATGAGCCCATGTGAACAGCAGGAAAACTCAACACAACTCATCTCTAACGTTAACTGAATGTGATTTGAGCTTTTAATAGCAATATTGTAAACGTGTTCTGATACACATCTAAAACAGGAGCGTGTTGATGTGAACGCGTGTATCAGACGTCCATCACTGCGGTCAGTGTTCAATCCTCAGACAGACAGATGATTCAGACCAAGCTCTTCTCATCTGATATCACAATGTCACATATTACTAAACACCAGCAGATCAGTCACTGCTCTTGACCATATTGATTATGAGTGATTGAGAAGCAGTCTGATGAAGGGAGAACTGACAGATGTCTGGCGAGTCTGATGAGGATGAAGGACGGTGATGCTCTCAGCAGACAGATATAAACAACAGATGCAGTGCTGAAGATAAAGCTGATGCTTCATGTGGTTCTCTACACCTGAGTTGAGACACCTGTGAACTTGAGCTAAACCACTTCCTTCATCGGCTGATTCTTCAGAAACTCGTTTTTGCAGATTTCCACATTTTAACAGCCGTCAACACTGCCCGTCTCGTTGTTTGTCACTCCAGTCTGAACTATTGCAGAAAGAAAAAGTTGACAAGAAAAAGACAGATGGCAAATGTAGTGAGAATAAAGAGGCCTGTTCTGGTGAGAGTCTGCTGGAGTGGTAATCTTTCTCCGCTGAGCTCATTTCTGCATGGAGGCGGTGAGGTCTACAGTTAAAGGGAATTTGTCGATTGTGCGTCGCACCCTGTGGTTATATGACCATCCCAAGGCCACTGCACTCCTGTCTGGGGTTATTCATTCAACCGAGAAACAGAGCGCAGACCCCGGGCCTCCACCGGCTGTTGTTACATGCATCTAAAACACTGGAACAGAAATCAATTCTGCCCTAATGGGAGCCCAATCTCAGCCCAGTCTGGCAGCGGCTGCTGGGCAAACAGCGGCTCCCAGCGCAGCTCTCAGTGCAGCTCTCCAGAACCACGTCAAAGGGCCAGAAGAAAGGTAATTTTATTGAGTGGACTCTTTCATGTGCTGGCAGAGATGTTTGGGAGCAGCAGGAGGTCGGTCTGTTCAGCAGCACTGATGTGTTGCTCCCTCAACTGTAAACCCAGCCCTGGACAGAAGAACTTCAACATCAGATGTCTGATTCCCCACAGCTACTGTTTTTAAAGCAAACTACTTGAAAGCAATGAGGGACGACGTGGAAGTCTGTTGTCTAGACAAAACAAAGATGTGCTGAGGCAACTTCATCAAACGCTTCGAGAGCTCCAGACAAATATGTGCTGCGCCTTGATCCGCTCGCGACAGAGGAACTGTTTGCAGTCATGGTGCTGCAGCACTGTAATGTTAAAGACGGCCTTTTCATGGACCATCTGTAAACTCTAGAGCCCTGGACAAAAGCAGGGTCCATGAGTCTTTGTCGATGATGGAGAAACGTTAGAGATGTGGTTCTCCTGATCTCTGTCTGGATCTGCTTCATGTACAGCAGTGAACACAGCAAGAGGAGCATCACTGGGGATGAAGGATTCTGACCGCAGCAGTCAAACCAGTGTCAGCACTGGGAAATCTCACATGATCTAATTCACCCAAGGAAAAACAATACTTTGTAAATGTAAAGTATAAAACTAAACTGAATGCAAGAGTGTCACTGTAGTGTAGTTATGAATTTGGTGTTTTCCAGATCATTTGAGAAATTCAAGAATGTTTTGTCCATACAGTAGAAATCAATGGTAACAGGAATTGTTTGGTAACATTCTACCAAATATCTTTTGTATTCCACAGAAGAGAGTCAGTCATATGGGAATGATCGTGATCTTTTATATCCTCTCAATGATGTTAAAACTACAGCAATGACTGCAATATCACGTCTCTATCATGTGTCTTTCATGCGTGGTGATGTATTTTAAAAAGACAACAACTCAAAGTCAACTAGCAGTAGTAGTGCGATGAATCAAATTTAAGTTGTTCCATTCATTTCAAGCAGAAACTTAACATCCAAATCAGTCCAATAATGCAATGTGACATGCATTATTTTAAAAAGAGTTACTAAAAGTGCATTAACTGTGTAAGAGACCGTTCTCCAGGTGTGTTGTGTGCACGCGCTCCGAGACGGAGAAAGCAGAGTATATGTGGAGTTTTTTGGCATGCGCATAAATGGTAAAATATACATACATATACATAAATATAATGTCAAAATGTCGGTCTTGGTGAGTTTTTATATAAATATAAACAATTCAGAAAGAAATTGAATGTGACAACAAAAATATACATCAGCAATTTTTTAATTTTTACGTTTTTTGCAAAACTTATTTCAGTCCTAACTGCAATCATTAATGGTAATTTATGCAAATAAAATGTATATGTAGAAATTCACACTAGCATAGATTCATAAATGCTGTAAGAGAATGCTAACAAACTGAACTCCTGCTTGATTTCTCTGTTTTTCCCTGTGTTTAGTTTGACTGAAGCCCCGAAGCCGTTCCACATTTTCTACAGGTATAAACCGGTCTGGTGAAGCATTGTGCGGGTCGATGGTGTTTAGAGCATCTCTCTGTGGGACAGTGATATGAGCTCATCACCCTGCTCAGCCACACACACATTACTGATGAACACTCATTCTCATGACCAACACATCTCTCCAGACACACACACAGCTCACACACCTTTAAACCAGAAATAATCAAGGTTTGCTTATTTGTGTATGCTTTATTAAAAGCAGCACTTGAGCAAAACATGACCGGTTATACTCAGGCTCAGTCTATTCATTATTGAACAATCTCCTTCATAAACATGAGTGTGTTGGTAATCCCACACGCTATGTCGAACAGCACACCATCAATAATGTAATTAAATATAATAAACAGGCCTGTTCCTGTCAGCCTGCAGCTCTGCTCCACAGCTCCATTCTCTAGAACACAGAACTGATTAGTTCTCCACACATTCATCCTCAGAGACTCAATGACACAGGCACAATATGCAAATCACCTGCCAATTTGCATAAGGTGATTTTTCCAACGGTAAGACCAAACAATCATTGCCCGCCCACACGTGTGACTCTGACTCGTCACCTGACTGCAGCTTTAACTCACTCGGATACACCTGGAAACAACACCGCTGCGCCTCATTCACTTCTGCACACAGAACAGATGAGGAGCGATCAGCAGCTCGATGAACACATCATGTGAGCGTCCACGCTGATGATGCTCAGCTCTTTCAGATAGTCTGTCCTAGGCTGGGCCTGCGGCACACATCCCACCACAGCCACCTTCTTATTCTGTTCCTGCGCTCTCCTCAAACACACACACACAGACAACATCACTCTGACATATCAGTGTCACGCTACCAACACAGTCATTACAAACACCTGTAAAATTATTAAATTAATTATTTATAAATGCTACTAATAGTTTGTAAATAATGCATTTAAACATTACCATAAAGGCTTTTCAGTTATGCAAACTGCATCAGAAAGATTAAATAAAGTTACTAATGAAATGAAAAACAATAGCATAACAGGAGACAGAAGTTTACAGTAATGCACAGCTCTATTCAGACACGTCAGATTTCTGGATCAACCCGGTACTCTCGACGACACTCATGACTATAACAGCTCAACGATCAGCCGGCTCAATCAGTCATCTGATATATCAATGATCTGTTAATTAATAGCATTGGCTGTCTGTTAGCATTAGCTCAGACATGTTCATATTCCTTAATTCAGCCTTTCCTTTGAACGCTAAACTGTGACTGGCACACATACTGTAAATAGAGTGCATCACATCTGGTAAACACAGAAGCTCAAACACGTGACCCTTCAGAAACATGTTTACAGAGTTTGGCGAAGATGAACCAAAGTCTTAAAGGGATAGTTCACCCAAATATTAAAATCTGATGTTTATCTGCTTACCCCCAGGGCATCCGAGATGTAGGTGATCAGGTCTCCTGATTGAGATTGAGATGAGAGAGTGCACGTGTGTGTGTGTGTGTGTGTGTGTGTGTGTGTGTGTGTGTGTGTGTGTGTGTCTGTGTCTGTGTGAGTGTGTGCAAACACAGACTCTGTTCCCAGATGACAGCAGGTTCATGTACTGTGCTTGTCTGTAATTCAAATTAATTATGCGTTTGATGCAAGTGTCAAACGGCCGTGTGCAGTTTCTCCTAGATCGGTGAGCTCTGACTGTGTGTTTGTTCAGTTTGTTCGGAGAGGGAGCAGATGCTGCTGGACGGAACAGTTCACACATTCAGACCGATGAGTCATGGATCAAGCTGTCCAAACACTCCAGCGTGACATGATCAGATCTCTGTTCCCTTATGAAAACTGAGACACTCTCACTTTCACAAGCACTGGAAGTCTCGCAGCATCAGCAGTCATGAACGGATCACAGTCTGTCCAGGTTTGCCCTGATGGAAACCTTTCGCTATCAACAGCAGGATGATTGGGATTGTGTGTATGTGTGTGATTGCCATGCCATATCGGTCTTTCTGAATGTGTAATCAGAAAATGATGACCCTACTGAGGGGAAAACAGAAAAACAAGGCAGGGGGGCACAGAGAATGGACAGCTGATGTGTGTGTGCCGTGACACTAGCGCAGCAGCAGATCATCATGCAGCACTTTCTCTGGGTTACTGTCCCACAAATGATTCCTGGACTGAAAAAAAAAAACAGTGGTTCTCAACCAGGGGAAGGGCCAGGAATAGGGTGCAGGATGATTTAAAACTATTCAAGTTAATACATTATTATAACATTATTAAAATAATCAAATGCTAATATAAATTAAAATGTATCAACTTTCCTTTTTTCAGCTTGACAGTTGATTTTGATTGAAGATTTAATGATGAAAACTTCTGGACTTCAGGAATCAATAATAAATAACGGTCCATTCTTTTAACACATGATGAATCATATTAAATCTATCACTATGTTTGGGGGGTATTTTGAATATTGTATTGGACAACAGAGTGCCTTCGAGTTAAAAAATGTAAGCAGTACTGAAGTAAGGGAGGGTTCAAGATGGTCGGGGATAGGGCTGCACGATGTGTCATTTAAGCATCGATATCGCGATATACAAATCCACGACAGTCACATCGCAGGATGTGTGATGTAGGCTGTAATAGTTGATCCATCATTCATTAACTGTACGGGCCAGCTGCTCCCCGGCCCTTGACGAATGTGATTCGCTTAACCATCATAGAGTGAAAGGTTATCATTAGCATGTGTTTTTAAGTCCTGTCAGTTTAACAGGGCAGAGAGAGAGAGTGCGTGCGCACGCGAGAGACAGAAAGATTGCGAGAGAGAGCGTGCACGCGTGAGAGAGAGAAAGAGGGACAGAGAGAGAGAGTGAGCGAGCGAGCACTGGCCGTACGCTCACCGTCTTCAAACAACACGAGCGCTGTCTTGCTCTCTCTCCCTCACACATAATAATCAATTGACACGATGGTGTCGATGTTTAAATCATTTAAAATGAGAATGTAAGTGTGCTCACCCCATTTTTGTTTGTAAAAAAAAATAGATTAGATTTCATATCGCAATATATATCGCAGAAAAATATCGCAATTAAATTTTTTCCCAATATCGTGCAGCCCTAGTCGGGGAAGTGGAAAGATGGATGCTGCTGTACTCACATCAGACCATATGAGTACAGATGACATGAGCCTGACCTCCTGACCTTCACAGACATGGACTTACACTCACGATACATCCAGCTGCAAAGGAGCTGAACACATTCAGACGGCCGTCGAAGCTCTGACCGCGATGAAGCTTGTAGATACGATATCTACGTTGAACTTTGATCCTGCCTTCATCTCAGAGATAAAGCCAACAGACGACTGAGCTTCCCCATCAGCCCACACAATTTAGATTTGCAAACATGGAAGACTTTGATTTCCTTTCAAGTATAAATCCACCTTCCGGCAACAATGTCTTCTGGGCGTCCCTGCCTCGGGAGAAATTCCTAGGAAAGATGCAGCAGGATCCCAGAGGTGCCCGATACTCCAGAGGCCAGTCAAAAATCCAAGTCCTCTCACGAACATCAGCTTTGACCGCTGAAATAAGGAAAGTCTGAGCGCTGGGCAGCCTTGTTAAACATCCAGCAAGGCACAGCTGCATCAGGAGCATGACAGATCTCAGGCTTTGAGCTTCATGGCTGCAAGGACACAATAAGTGTCCTGAAGAAGAGCTTCCCTGACAAGAGTAGTGGAGATTAGACGAAAGTGCAGACACCATCTTTATCTCCACGTCTGAAGGACAGATAAGGCGAATGAAGACTTGTGTGGATGAGATGACAGGAGCTTCAGGAGCAAACCTGCACACATCTCAAAGGATCATCTCTCTGACCAGATCAAAAAGGGGAAGGAAACTATTGAAAAGGAGAAAAGTTTGCACTTTTTCCTGGCGGTTTGCTTCTCTTTGTGGGGATCAGATAGGTGTTTGAGAAGAGGCGATTCCCTCATGTACTAATGGTTTCTGACAGCGGACGCCACTCACAATCCTGTCGACACACAGAGACTCTCGCCAGCAGAAACCAAACCTCTGCTGCTGCCCTCCATCACTTAGCAGTTAATTTTCTCCTCTCACCAAACCTTTAGTCAGGGAGATGTACGGTGCTGCTCCCGTCCTTGATACAGATGAATCTCGGCTGAATTGGCTGGGTTTACCTGAAGCTATTGATCAAGGCTGTAGATTTGTGTACCATTCAAACAGCATTTCCTTTCACACAGTGAAAAGCGAGCATGTAAGGAAGCTCACTATGTTTGCTGAGCTGAACGGCATTCTCTCCAGAGCAGAAATAAAACCGAAATTACATCGGATCTTATTCTATATCATGTATTCAGATGTCCTGAGTGAGGTCTGTAGCAAACCCTCTCCCATCTGCAGATATTTCAGAGTAACAATGCATTATTAAACGTCTGCTAATATAATAGTCTCAAGTCCACCAGGCAAACTCATAAATGTCTAAGCTCTTCCAAATGTCTTCAGATCAAATGTGGTGTTCACACACTATAGACTGCTTCTATTTGCAGCATATCGAAAATCAAAGGCAAAAATGCTGTTAAACAACACTGATGTGTCAAGAAGAAATGTCCTTGTTATTTGACAAGCCTGATATCAACATAGTTAACAAAAGTGTTAACAGGCTCTTCATGGAACAACATTTGGTGGATGTTAATGCAGACATATGTGTAATAAAAGTGTGACACATAAATTTGATCACCTATCCTGCACAGTAGTCACACATGACTGCATTAATTCCCCTACAAAATCTACAAGAGCCTTAATCCTTATAAAAGCAC